>NC_142935.1:93542944-93570444 GCF_046866305.1 Octopus bimaculoides
ATTTTTACCGTATAAATTAACGATTTACTTTCTGTCCTCAAGAATCCACGTTCAATCATACGTTGCTACACACATATCGGTATGTATCTTGTTGTTTCAATAATAATATATATGAAGCTGAAAGTGTATTTTGATTTTTGAATTTTGTGAGGTTGTCTTACCCACAGTTTGACCCGTTGGCCTTGAAGCTATGATAAACTGACTTCGGATCACTGGCAAACAATTTTTGAGCTTTTGTCGGTCATAAGTTGTCAAAGAAAACATTTCTCCAGCGTTCGCTATTTTACCCTTGTTCTAAAGATCCTCCATGTCTGTTCTCGTTCGGTTTCCATGTTTGTCTCCATTAAATCCCAAATTTTATTTTGGTACTTATGGGAGCAACTGGCTTCGGAAACTCATACTGTCGTTCAATGGTCGAAATGAGGAGCAGGTAAACAGCTGCCAACTGATGAAGGGTCGTTCTTTATGTTACTTGCACTGTTTTCTATTTGCTTTCCCTCGTTGTTTACATATTGAACTCATTTGGTTTCGTATTTCATGTTGTTTACTGTTGGTGACGTCCAATACCCATATATGCATATATATATATATATGTATATATATATATATATATATATATATATATATATATATATATATTGAAATTCAGATATATTGAAATTCAGATGAATATAATACTTAAGTTGAGGCACCCGAAATTAGTACGGTATTATCCATACCATTTGAAAGTAAGGTGATTAAAATCAAAATAAGCAACTAGGATATCCAGAGGTAATGCACTACGATCGTTCCATGCACTCCATTTAATTGAACAATGCAATCATTACATCAATTTAAAATGCAGAGCAATCCTCGGCTGCACAAAAACATAGAATTTAATTAAATTAGAACAGATGGACACATTTGGACACACATATATATATATACATATATATATATATATAATTGCATACATAGCCTCAATATTCTTCCGCTAATATTTCTATACGGATGTTGGTATTCGTCCATAACTGCTGTGTATGCATTTTATTCTGACCTAACCTTATTCTACTGAATCTTGATATATTATATACATATTTACATATATGTGTATATGTTTGTACGACAGCGCGACTTTAATAATTTGGGTTTCGAAAAGGTTATGTCTATAGTCTATATATGTATGCCTCGCTTTGATAAACACATGACGATGTCAAAAGACGCCATGTTGTTGACTACAGATTTTCATCATTTACATTTCATTATAAACAATACAGTTCCTTTCTCAGATGTTTTGCGTATGTAAACTGAACGTCTGAACCTACCAAGATCCCGAAGCTATCAGCATTCTGTGAGTTGTTTTAGTCGTTATAATTTTGTTATGTTTTTATCGTAGGTTTTTCCTTGCCTCTATATTTAAATAAGAAACTTTATCGTTATTGTAAGAATGCTAAATAAAATTTCCGAATATTTCTCAATACATGCTTATTTGTTAGGTTATCTATATATATTACTCGCTGTTCACATCTGTGAATTTTACATTTTCATATCATGAGAAAAAAATTAATAAAAGCAAACCTCGAACGTTATCGATTTTTTATATTAATTCCTAATTTTGCTTTAGGCTTTAGATCTTCTTTATAATGCATATACATACATGTGTGTGTGTGTTTGTGTGTGTGTGTGTGTGTGTGTGTGTGTGTGTGTATTCATAGATGCATACATACGTATACTTACAGACACACACTCTCATACACACACATTCATATACAGATCCGTGTATACGTGCATATATAAAAAGTCATATATGTAGTGGCACATTTATAAACACATACATACATACATACACACACACACACACACATACATACATACATACATACATACATACATGCATATATGTACATAAGACTTATACAAAAGAGAAATGAATTCATAATTTTGGCAGCTGGCAGATGAACATGTTATTAACTTTCAATCATGTTTTTAATACATTTTTTAGATGAGCAATTACTGGAATAGATGTATTTTCTTGAAAATTTATTTAGTATTTACACGTTCATCTTTTTTTTTTTTTTTTACTCTGCGTTTCTCTATTCTCATTCTCTCTCAGAACCTTCAGCTATGAATAATTCCACATCTACACAGGTATTGTGCTTTGGAATTCTCTAAGAATCTGTATTTGCGTTACAGATTCGACAAGTTATTCGAAAATATGATGTGAGTAAATAGAAATATATTTCACTCTCATTGAAATTGCTTCTATATCTTTGGAAATATAGGTCTGTGAAGACACTAAGATATATCTAGAACATTCCTGTTGAAAGGAAATGCAAGAGACGAATTTCTAGAGAAAATTCAATAAAAATTTATATCAAAGGGTTAACAAAATAAGCGATAAACTATTTATATTTAGATTAAATTTTCTTCTGATGTTCTAAATTTTGTAAACACCAGCTTACTAATTCTATCATCAAATAATGATCCTTCAAATACATATCTTTAATGGACAACGAATTGTCCGAATCTTTTGAGTATTCTTAGGCAAACTTCGGCTTGCAGGATTTCCTGAATTGCATGCCTAATGAAAAAATTACTTCGTTCATCTCACCTTGTAATATGTCACGTCTCACGCAGCTTGCATATCGCCAGATGTTGTCCATGCTTGTTATAGAGCAGTATTTCTCAACCGGGGTCCATATGGCCATTGGGGTTCCATATAAGAATTTTTCTTAAAATTTATGTGCAATAAATTGCTTTTGCCTCCTTGACACGTCCAGAATAATCACGAAAGTATTTGATAGCTGAAAAGAAGGAATAGCATGGTATCGTAGGCTGCATGTAGTTAGCCCACTAGGCATGCGAGACTCTAGGAGCTCCAACAAAACCTGTGATAAATAGAAAAAAGTAATAATAATAATAATAATAATAATAATAATAATAATAATAATAATAATAATGACGATAACGATGACGACGACGACGACGATGATGATGATGGTGATAACGAAAAAGGGAAGAGAAGGAGGATTTCTTTTGTTTGTCACAGGGTTATAGATTATGGGGCCTAACGAGTGCAGTCTACAGCTTGTTTTAGAGTTTATACAAACAAAGAAGATGAAGAAAGAGAAAGGAATAGAAGACGGGGAAATGCGATAAAAAGATACTCATGGTTCATAAAGTACGTGATCACATGAATAATGCAATAATGCTGTCTTCCTGGTCCTGGAGAATCTCCTTATTTGGAGATTCTCCAGGACCAGGATGGATGGATTGATAAGTGTTTGTAGTATACACAATAAAAGAACATAGCAAGGCTCCACACAGACGGTCATAACCCTCATTTACAGTTAGAAACATACAGATCTGTGATCTTTACCACCTCTCATTCCCCAGATTTTACGTGTTTTGGGACAAAGCTTATTCACTTAGGCCTAACTACATTCTCTCACCCTACTTTCAACATGTTTAATAGAAACAGCAAATTCCTGTCTACTCTGCGAGTGAAACCCGAAAGATAAATGAAGATTTGATCAAAGTAGTACGGCTTGCTATGAAGTTTTCCTCTTGTCTGGTATATAACTGCTTTCATCTTAGCTACAGGAAGGATTAAATTTGCCCCTCTTTACCGACTGAAGGAAAGTGATGATTATTTGGGTAGATAATCGGATCTGTGGAGATTAGTTAAAAGCATTGAAGTTAGTATCATCAAAACTTGATTTTCTGGAAGATATACTAGACCGCAAAAGTCTTCTGGAATAGATAAACCTAACACTCTAGCGGTTAGACCCTATGAGACTCCAAGCAATTTAACCAGCTCGTCGGTCTAAAGTTGCAGGAGGCTGACTGCTGTCATAGGCTTGAATCTTCAAATTTGATCTTGATGGACAGGAGGACGGTGGATGGTCTAATAAACATGCCTCACAGAGATGATGCTCAGCACTGTCATTTACAGATGTGGCTTCAGAATCGGTGCATGCTGAATAAATTCAAAACATTTCCGATTCATGGCCATGCATTTAGATGACGAAATAGATGCTATTGTACGATCTCTGAGATACGATCGAAATTCATTTCCCTGAGGGCTACTTCAAAATAGCAAACAGCGTCTTTATCAATGTTTCAAATGACTTCAGAAGGCCACTTCATGTCATGCTGAGCTGTATCGCATGAGATGGAGGTTTTCGTGGAAACCTCTGACGAGGATGAAACTGGTCTATCACGATCTCACTATCGACGCGAAATGTCAACAATTTTGTGTGCAGATTCGGCAAAAACGGAGTAGAAAATTGGAAACTATCATTCATTGGAGTAAAGATTATTTGCCAACATAATACGGCAGTCCTCGTTTAGTCCCAGGAGGCATCGTCTCCAGCTGGCTATACGACACAATCTGTGTCCTTATATTTTCGAACACCCCCACTCAGTTCAAAGCAATATCTGTGCATCGCGATTTCCGGATCATTTTCCCTTCATCAGCACAGGATAATTTTGCTGATGAAGAGAAATAACGCAGAAATCGCGATACACAGATATTGTTTTGAGCTGAGTGCGGGTGCTAGGTTCCCTTGTTCGAAAATATTAGGACACAGATCGTGTCGTATATCCAGCTGAAGACGATGTCTCCTGGGACTAAATTACAGCAACATTCGTCCTAAACCAGGACTGCCATGTTATGTTGGCAATGATTGCTGAATATCTCTCCTTGTGAAATTTACAAATAGTAATTTTCTAACTATCATTCATGCTATTTCTCATAAATCTTATAACAACCCGTCCCACTGAATTTAAGATAATCTCGTTCTGCTCTAACTGAGGTTCATATTTTCCAATACCTAATTAGTCAAATATGCGTGACAGCTAAGCTAACAAATTTTACCCTCACGCAACATCTTACTACGAAGCGTACCTCAGAGGCTCTTAACGTCTTATTATAACATATTTTGCCTGCTGTACGAGAACTGAAACAACCGGCTCCGGTTATATCTTCTCTTAAATAGTTCAGTAATATGCCCTTTGGCAGCAGCTATATAGTAATGTTTCTATGAATAGTGTTGAGCGCACCCATCTCCGTCCGTCAAACATTGAATTGTGGTTTACTTGAGTATCACTGGTTACTTTTGGTTTATGAGCATGCGCCATAGTTTTGACAACGCGAACAGCCTGTTTCATATTGACATGATTTATAATGTTCATAAAAATGGCGTGGATTCAAATTCTCAGCCCCAACAAACTTAGTTATAGCATCATTCATAATATAAAAAATTCTGTAGAAATAGTGTATTCGGTTGATAAAATTACATTCGTGGAAATAAAAAAAAATAATAAGCGAATTAATAAATAACAAAATATTAACTTAAAAAGCAAGTCTGAAATTATTTCTGCCAAAATAAAAAAAAAAGAAAACTATGCAAAACTTGTCACAATCAAACGTTTTCACACGTCACTTAATTGCGTGATTCTACGTTGCTGATGGAAGATGTTAAATGACTTTGCAGAGGTTGAATTAGGACCAAATTGGTGCCACTTAAAAATATCTATATATTATCTCTCCAAGTTCGGATAAAAGAGCTAAATTTAGGAGGAAGGCGGAGAAAAATAATACAGAAATTCTTTAGTTCATTAAATGTTAACGCGTGTGCAGATGCTAATATTTGTATGTATTGTATGTATGTGAATGAATAGAAATAAGGCTTTATATAATATGGGTGTGTGTGCGCGTGTGTGTGTATGTGCGTGTGTTGTGTGTCACTGTGTGTGTGTGTACGTGTATGTGTGTTTGTATATGTATACTTGTATGTATGAATTCATGCTAGAGCATGAAAAATATGCACATTGCTATATACAGATCTACGCCTATATATGAATGTTTATATACATAAAAGCCAATACAATTACGAAAATAAATATCGACTGCATATGTACATATATATATATATATATATATATATATATATATATTCATGTCAAACACATACAGATGTGTACACACTATACAGCACACACATCGTAATGAGTGTATAGAAACACAGTGATTAGTCTGTTCACTAACACAACGCGGTATTTCCTTCCAATTAGGGAGAGGTTTTCCTGTGCTTCACCAACATGGCTGCCATTACAAAAGTCTCTAATGACTGAACGCATGAGAGTCACAGAATAAATTGCATACGCTCGTGCGCACACACTGAAGCAATCGCGCTCTACGGACACACCCACCCACACACACACACACACACACACATATATATATATATATATATATATACATATGTGTGTGTGTGTGTGTGTATATATGTGTGTGTATATATATATATATATATATATATATATATATATATATATATATATATATATATATATATATATATATATATATATATATATATATATATATACATATACATAATATTATATATATATATATAGAACAATAAATAAAAATATGTGTATACTCATCTTTATATGCAATATACGTAGAGAAATGTGTGTATATATATGTACATACACATATAGATTGTTATATATATATATGTGTATATATATATATGTATATATATATATATATATATATATATATATATATATATATATATATATATATATATATATATATATATATATGCATTTATATATGTTCATATATGAATACACACATAATCAGTCATACACACACATTCACACACACACACACACATACACACACACACACACACACACACACACACACACACACACATATATATATATATATATATATATATATATATACATGCATACAAGTATATTAATGCACACACACACACACACATATACATATATGATATGTATGTTTATCCATGGTGAATGTATCTCTGTGAATGCATTAATGATATGCTATGGAACGGTTGAGAAAATATTTAAAGAGCGAGATAATAAAAACGTATGGATAATCAGAGGGTATTACTCAGATATCTAATGGAATGACAAAGAATAAAATATGTAAAGGGCATGCTACATGAAAACAAGTCAAATAAGAGAAAGAAATTTAAAAGAGATGCATATATTTATCGTAAACCACTAAGTAGGACGAATTCAGCGGAGAACAATATTTCGACATGAAGATGCTGATAAATTTGGAGATTAAAGATGAAAATATGACAACGAAAATTCATACAGAAAAATAGTAACCTGAGGTGTAATGCAAATCTGAGATGTTAAGTCATGTGAAGTCGATGTGTCTGAAGCGTTAGCCTTGAAATTAAGCATGGTTATTTAGCTGATGAGGCTTAGTGAAATTAAAATATGACTGAATTTGCTATTGTACAAAGTTTTAGTTTCTTGTTCAAACATTATTTATTTAATTCTTTTCTTATATTTTGTCTGTTTCAATCATTAGATTGCGTCCATGCTACGACACAGCTTTATAGAATTTTTAGTATGAATCCTTGTACTTATATTGGTTTGTATTTTGCCGCACTGCTATGTTACTGGTACGTAAACAAATCAAGGCCGGTTATCAACACCGGAGGACAGTCTCAGAGACGCACGCACACATATACATAAACATACACACACAAACACACACACATATATGTTTGTGCGTGTGTGTATGTGTGTGCGTATGTGTGTGTGTGTGTGTGTGTGTGTGTGTGTGTGTGTGTGTGTGTGTGTGTGTGTGTGTGTGACAGGAATCTTTCACTTTCCGTCAACCGAAACCACTCACCAGGCTTTGGTCGACCCGAGGTTATAGAGGAAAAAAACTTACCCCAGATGCCACGCAATAGGACTGAAACCGGAAAAATGTGGCACTGGCCAGCTGAAAAAATTGTGTCCCGAAAGTGACGCTGGAATTGATGTATGTCCGAGTCAATATCCCATTCCTTTCTTTTCAAATATTGTAGAGTATTTGAAGTGATATTTGATGTGTAAGGTACGATTTCTGTAGGTGTATGCCTTAGTTGTTAGTGCGATGCATTCATGATCGTAAGATTGTAGTCTCAATTCCGGGATTCATCGCGTTCTTTGTCAAAACACTTAGTTTCACGCTGCTTCAGTCCATTTAGTTGGCAATAATGAGTAATCCTATGACAGACCAGTGTCGCATCTACGGAGAGTAGGGAACATATACGTTCCAGAGTCCGAGTTAAAGGCCTTATCAGTCAATGGCTCAGTAACAGCTGTTGATAATTTGTCTTTTTGCGTGTAGGTGCGTGGTTTACTGTTTAGGTTGTTTGAACATCGATCATATAATAGTGATTTTGATTCCTAGACCGGGTGATTCCTTGCTTTCATGAGCAAAATTATTGCTTTCATGTTGCTCCAATTCACCCAGCTGGCCAAAATGATTAGTTCTGCGTCGGACCGGTGACCCGTCTAGGAATGCAAGGGAATATATACGACATAGAATCTAAGAAACATGCCTTATGGGTCTATGGCTCTGGAATGACCATTGGTTCTTTATTTGAAGGTACGATTTTCGCTTGTACCCAATTCAGTATTTTAAAAGTGATGCTTACCTAGGCCAACTTACAATGAAAGACATTCTATTTAGAATATTTTTCAGTATTGATTCCAAATTTTCCTTTTGTTGAACAAGCTACGATCGTATAGATTGGGTTATAGGCTAATATTGGCAAAGATTGGGTTAAACTGTCGCGTGGACATAATGCTGTCAGACATTCTTTGTGTAAAAGGGTCCATACCTCGAAATAAATACCGCAATGTACTTCTGAACTTTTCTAGTGTTTTGATTTTCATCATTGTTCTTAATTAAGTCACCATAATTATCTATATGCGACTCAAAAGAAAAAAAACTGATAGAATCATTTATTCTATCAGTTTTATATATATATATATATATATATATATATATATATATATATATATATATATATATATAATGCAGTAAAACAAGTTCTTATTTAACCCGATATCTCTAGATAAATGTATAGTCATACACACAAACATGTACATATTCACGGATATATTTGTATAGATATTCTTATGGTGTCAGCGGTATATATATATATGTAAGTGTGTGTGTGTGTGTGTGTGTGTGTGTGTGTGTGTGTCTGAGCGTGTGTGTGTGGTTTATGTATATATATATCTATATATATATAATTGAGCACTCAATATAAGTTCAGTTATATATTCTTTTAGAATATTTCTTTTAGAATATTACTTATAAAAGTTATATATATATGTATATTAATAGAACCAAAATATACTTTAAGAATTTTATATAAGGCTACTAAACAAACACTGATCAACGCAAAATATTGATCACACTTAAATATCGATCGTCTTTGAAATGTTATTCTATCGATCATCATCAAAGAATTCGATTATGGTTGACATGTTTTCTCAGACAAAATCTGGACAGGACACTGCTTCGTTCAGCAGGCATTCTCCGTTCTCTATGATAATGGACACATTAAAGAGGTGACTTATATTTTCCAGTGCATCTATGTGAATATATGTATGCCATTTATGCATATCTTTATATATGTGTGTATGAATATATATGTATGAATATTTATTTATTTATTTATGTGTTTCAGCCAAGTGGCTGCGGTCATGCTGGTGCATATATATATATATATATATATATCAATGTTTTTTTTTTTCTGTCTAATTGTACGTGAAGACAGATGTTTACGAATAATGATGGTATCTATGAATGCATGTATGTATATATGCGTCTATTACACACACACACTATCACACACACACACACATACACACACACACACACACACACACACACACACATATATATATATATATATATATATATATATATATATAAATGCACATGCACACACACATACGCACATATATACATGCAGGCAGTCGGACCGACAGATAAACATATATATATATATATTTATGTTATACATACATATGCATATATTTACTGAATTTTCTGTTTCTCTCAATTTCGTGCAAGCATGAATGTGTATTTGTGGTTGTGTGTATGTGTATGTTTGTGTGTATGTGCGCACGTGCGTGCGTGTGTGTGTGTGTGTGTGTTTGTAGACATGTACGTACGCGAGTGTGTGGAATTGTCTCTATTTATGTAGACAAATAAATATATAAATATGTATTTATTTATATGTGTGTGTGGTTCTTTGTGTTTCTCTGTGTATAAGTATATATTATATAGACATCTACATTATGTATATGAATGTATATATGTCTATGTATATATATATATATATATATATATATATATATATATTTGTTTATGTTTATATATATATATATATATATATATATATATATATATATATATATATATATATATATGTATGTATGTATGTATTTATAATGTTGATGCACACATATGCACAACGCGCCCTCACGGTATCTGCAAACATATAATTTTAAATCAGTAGGTTAGCAGCAAATCTGACATTTTTTCTCCTTCTCATCTTCCAGCTTCTTTCTCTACCTCTTCTCTCTCTCTCTCTCTCTCTCTCTCTCTCTCTCTCTCTCTCTCTCTCTCTCTCTCTCTCTCTCTCTCCCTCTTGTCCCTCATTCTTCCTCGTCCCTGTTCTCTTCTTCCTTTCATTCCTTTTCCTAGTCCTCCTCATCATTATCAACATCATTATCAGCACCCTTCTTTAGTGTAGCTGCAACCGTCGAATCTCCAGAGGTCAACGGTAACTTGAAAATAATTTAGACAAGAATTGTTGCCATTCTCAAAGTCAGCTCGAAATTCAGGCACTTCATTTCGTCCTTCCCTTTCTTTGTTTTTTTTTCTTTCTTTCTCACTTCCTCATTCTCTCTCTCTATCTCTCTCATCATCATCATCATCATCACCATCATCATGTGGAGCAAATATGTCTTTAACTAGATGTAACAGACAAGGATCTTCTTAGAATACTGTTGGTATAATTGACTTGTATGAAATAGCTTGGAGCAAATGAAAGTTAAAAAGGAGGGGATGCAACGAGAGCGAAAGAGAAAACGAGAGAGAGAGAGAGAGAGAGAGAGAAGGCGGGAGTGGCAGAGAAAGCTAGAGAAACGGCACTCACCAAAGGTCACCATGGTTGTAGACTTAGGTAAATAACTGAACTGATGTAAATTAGCCAATTTGCTTTATTTTACTTTATTGAAATTAAAATGGCTTCCTTTATTTTGCTCAATATACACCTTTATCCTCCAGTCGTCAACATCAATATAAATATCACTAGGACCACCATAAACATTACAACAGCAGTATATTCATAATACGATTCTACAAAACTAACGGAGTTAACAATTAAGCCTCTGTGTTCTGGCTTGTGCAGTTTGAAAGAAAAGCCTAATTCCGTCAAATAACACCTTGCTATCCTGGAAAAGAGAAGGATATGCCTGTGTTGTGTGACGTTAAATATACATAACTAAAATGTCTTTTGTCATATATATTGACAAAGATATCTTAACTGGCGAAAGAATCTTCATTAAGGGGAACAAAACCAACACCATTTGCCATTCTCTGTTGGTATAATTGACTTGTATGAAATAGCTTGGACCAAATGAAAGTGAAATAGGAGGGGATACAAAGAGAGCGAAAGAGAGAGAAAGAGAGAGAAAGAGAGAGAGAAGGCGGGTGTGGCACCACGAATTCCACACCAGGAATCACACCAGTAGATGCTTTACATTACGACTAGCCCTATACAATCAGGAAATACACATCATCAACAATATTACAGTACAGCGAAGGCTACATCAACACAAACGTATACGACCTGTTATATCCTTATGGATAAACGAATACCCGCAAAAGTGTAATAACAATATAATCGAAACAAACGGCAGTAAACACACGGAACGTAACAACACTCTTTTAAGAACCAACAATCCAACACGCTGTCTCGAAATGTAAACCTTGAACTCCAACTTTGAACCATCAACACACGAACTGTGGAACTAGCACGATGATTTTATTTCAAACACAAGGGTTAAACAAAGAGGGGCAATACACGGAGCAAATGGAGTCGGGGACTTACCGAATGATATTACATATATGAATAAATACATTATAATTTCGGATGAATATGAAAACGTGAATGGACGTGGAATGGGTTTGGCCCCCACCAACCACATTCCTGCGTTGAACCGTTTACTTCGTCCTTTTTTTTTATTCCGCTTAGTTAGGCTTTCCTTCTTAGGTGATATAAAAAGAAGTTAACCAAAGCATGCCCGGAGACGAAGGTGCCTGATGCGATACCTCTTCCACACGTCTTCCATATCACCTCTTTCGCTAAAGCTATTACGGTTAGAAAACAGTATTTCTCTCCTCTCTTTAGAGGAGAAGGCGGAACGATCTTAACAATCGATTCGGCTGACAGCTCTATTCTCTCCAGCTGTGACAGTATCCTTTCGGTAGAAACCCACAGGTCCGAGAGACTTGGACACTGTACGATTTCGTACAGAACAGTTTCGTTGCCCTGACCGCAGCGTGGGAACGTAGTCGAAACCGTGACGCCGTGCCTGGCACTTCGGAAGCAAACCCAAGCCAGGGACTTCTGGAAGTTGTCCATAGGTCTCGGGCCGAAAGTCCTTTGATGCATGTTGATAAGCTGACTTTCATTGAAACCCAGATTCTCCCGCAGGTTGTCATCACACTTGCCCTCTACCAGCCCGCTATAGTACGCCGAGGTGGTACCCCCTCCACCGGCCGCTACTATTTATATGCAGTGATCCAGTCCATTCTCGCCAGAGAGCGTCGTACTCTCGCACAACATCTCCCTTTTTGAGATTTCGTGTTCCATAGGAATAAAGAAACTTTTCATTTATATTTTCATTCTTTTAGTATCTCTTTCGCTTGGGCATTATCTCAAGGTTTTCGGTCTGCTTTCTTTTTCTCATGCTGGTTCTTCGAGTCTCTATTACTTTTGGTACCGGTACATCGAATATTTCACAGAATGCTTCCATGGGAACTTCTTCCTGATTTTGGGTATGCCTCTTCCTTAGTTGATTTATATGTTTCTTATTTTCACCGTGTGACCTTTTAATTAGATAAATAGTACTTCCAATTTTTCTGGTAACAAGGCCATCTTCCCAGCCTTCCTTAAAGCTTTTATAGGTCTTGAAATGCACTTTAGAGAGATTTCAATCTCCATTTTAAAGACTAAGGCACCACTAATAAAACCTCGCACCACCAGAGCAATTATTATACAATTAGGTTCACGCGAAGAGGACTCGATAGTAACTACCAGAACACATCAGTATTGACATCGCCTTAGTTCTGTCTCTTGTAACATATGCAAATTAAAGAGGCACCCATCCTCATTTTGATGATTAAGACATCGCTATTGAGACAACGCACCACCTTAGCAACTATTACACAGTTACTCTCACCCCCAACCAAGTTTCGATGTGAAAAATCACAACGCAGTAGTCTCGATTCGTCCGTTGCTATATCTTTTTTCCGGCAAATGCAAAATAAAGAGGCATTAATCCTCATTTTAATTTATACGTCATCACGATTAAGGCAATTCACCGCCACAACAATTAATGCACGTTTACTTTCACACGACAACGTTCGGATCGTAAATGCCACAGCACGTCATCCTCGACATCATCTCAATTCTGTCTTTCATGCCAAATGTAACTTAAAAAGACATCACCATTAAGCTGAAGCATTACCAGAACAATTATTACGCAATTATTTTAATGCAGCGACGTTTCGATGTCGCCCGACAAAATTGCTCAACGTCAAAATCCCCTTGTTATTACCTTTAGTGCTGTGTATAAAGAGAATAGGCCTTACTCGTCATCTTAACATGCAAGGAAATGTCTCTATCCCTGTAGCTGATATGTCATCCATGCAATTATATCCGTTCTTCTTTTCTAACATCTAACTTCACACCTCTCATAAAATTTGATCATCAATTTGAGAAATTATTACGATTCTCGATTATTAACTTTCCTTTGAAAAATGTTTTCAATATCATTCCGTGTTCAAATCCATATTTAACTTATCAAACGTGACATGAATGCTGTAAAAAGCCAAAAGAAAATACAAAAACACGCGGTAAAGAAGGTAACAACACAAGAAATATAGCGAGAAGAGAAAACAAGCAGAAATTGGTTTTAAAATGTCACAGTCGTAATATTATCACGAATATTATAATTACTTTAAGCTGGCACGTTCAATGAGTTTCTAAATAGACTCAAATATACACTTAATTGTATTAGTTTAAGTAAATAGATATTCAATTTGGATATCCAACTTGAGCATCAACTTCTCGGCTTTTCTGATAGTGATTATTATATTTTTTAATATCGCCTTCCATGTGTAGTAATAGCAGCAGCAGCAGCAGTAGTAGTAGTATTAGTAGTAGTAGTAGTAGTAGTAGTAGTAGTAGAGAGAGTGAGAAAGTTATTGGGAGTGGAGATTGGGGGGGGGAGAATGGAGACATTATTTCTTTAATTCTTGTTGAAATAAACATCTTTGTAACATTATGAAGTTAGACATTATATATATATATATATATATATATATATATATATATATATATGTATGCAGGTATGTATGTATGTATATGTATGTAAGTATGTACATATATACATACATATATATATACATATATATATATATATATATATATATATATATATATATATATATATATATATATATATATATATATATATAGCAATGTTAAATCTCTGAACGATATATATATATATATATATATATATATATATATATATGTCAACTGTCGATTTTTATTTCATATGCTCACATCTATAATACAGAGTATTTTGAAGTGTATCCTGCGGTGAATAACCATTTAACTGTAGAGCAGATGCATCAATATTTGAAAGCCCAACACACAAAAAAAAATACTTTTATATACCCTCTCACACGCGCACATACACATACAAATACAAACATATTTGTGTGTGTGTGTGTTTGTGAGTGTGTGTGTGTGTGTGTGCGTCTGTGTGTGTGCGCGTGTGTGTGTGTGCATGTGTGCGTGCGTGCGCGTTCGTGTGTCGGTATTGTGTGTCTATGTGTTTCTCTATTCGGGCGTCACTTGATCAACAGAACTCCCTTTCTTTAGAGTTACAATTTATTTTCTTACTTGTTCTCTTCCTTTGTATCTTTACTTCTCCATCTTCCCTTTCTTACTAATCTTTAGTCATTTCTTGTCTATTCTAACTTAGATCTTCGTCCTTACATCTTCTCTTCCTCCTTCCTTATTTTATTTGTCTCCTGATTCTTGGCGTTCATATAATTGCATCTCTATCTCTACCTATAGCTTATATTATGTGTGTATATGTATAAACATATATATATATATATGCATGTATATATCTCTATATATCTATCTCAACTCTCTCTTTCTCTCTCTCTCTCTCTCTGTCTCTCTCTCTCTGTCTCTCTCTCTCTGTCTACATATGTATATATATGTATATATATGTAGGTATATATACACACATATGTATATATGTATGTGTCTGTGTGTGCGTGTAGGGAGAGAGAGAGAGAGAGAAAAAAAAAAGAGAGAGCGAGAGAGAGAGAGAACAAGAGACAAGGAACAGCGAAGGGAAGGATAGAGATGTGCTGAGGTTTATACTGAAAATATTGGCAATAATAACACTTATCTGAAGATCACTTTTCATCTATGTATATCAAAGTGTAATATATAGTATATTTTCCAACTAATTACAGAATCTATTAAGTGCATTTATGCTCTGAAGACATCAGCGCTGTGAACCAGTTTTCTCAAGTCGCATTATTTTCTGTTACACCGTTAGGTTGCTTTTTATACAAATGCGGGTATACATTGCGTTAGTATCACAGTAATGTTTCAGTGATGCCCCTGATGTAGATCTTTAAACGTACACTCACGTTCACACAGAGTACATCTAGTTTACACTAGCGATTAAATACTGATTGTTTGCTTATATCTGTCATTAACCATTTAGCATTTAAACCAGTTATATTCTGTTCTATGTTAGACAAACAAGACCTGGCCTCTCGCACATACTCTGGCCTCTCACACGTACTCTGGCCTCTCACACGTACCCTGGCCTCTCACACGTACCCTGGCCTCTCGCACATACTCTGGCCTCTCACACGTACCCTGGCATTCTTAAAATCATTGAAATCTCGAAGATACAACTTGTTGTAGCTTCGGGATTTCATTGATTTTTCGAATGTCATAATTTCGCTAGCTTATAACAGCACAGACTAGATGTTACGAATATTATATTTTCAGATTCGATAAACTTCCCAGTAGGGATCTACACAATTTATGTACTCCAATATAGTTTCAACGCAATTTTTATCAATGCACTCCACCCACTGTACCAAACTATACTTTCTTTACTGTTTTCGCTAAAAAAAAAAAAACCCTGATTAGATGAAACATTCAAGTTACTGCTAGTCTTTTTAAAATAAGAGAATGATTTACATTGTTTAAGATTTGTCCTCTTTGATCAGTCAATACTGCATTTTTCTTGGACGGGGTGTATTAATATCGGACAAAATATTTAACTTTTATAGAATATACGTCGAATTTTACCAACCAACTTTCATTCAGATTTATTAATGCCTACTAAAACAGATATGTGAATTACAAGTAGAAAAAATGTGCTAGACATGTATTCCCCTTAAGTCAAGATAATATCGCCCTTACTTACAAAGGAGAATACAGTAATGCAATGTTTTGATAGAATACAAGATTTAACACCCATTTCTTCCTATTTGATATATAACCCTTTTTGGTGCTATTGTTATTGAATCTGTGCTTTAAAACACAGTCTCATATTTTATCAGTCACGTCATCAAGAACGTAACAGTTGGCTTTATCTTACATGGTATTTGCTCGTCTAATGTAATTTTATTTGAAATAAGAATCAAAATAATGTGTTTCTTGGCCCTAGTATCGTTTCCAAAGCAGGCAACATTGCTTGCTGCAGCGTATATTTTTAATGCATTACGCAAATCTCCAGAGATTTATATTGAGTCACTAGCCTTTTATAATTATCAATTTTTGACGCACAAAACTACAGTTTATGTCCATATTTCCACATACACTACCTGCAAAATAAAATGCAGCACATAGCTATATTTGGAATATATATTCATCAGTTTATATTTTAATACAAAATGTAAAAATTCTATACAAAGTTTGATGGAATGTATATTATTCAGTTTATATTTTAATAAAAACAAAAAGCGTAAAATTCTATACTTCGTAATACCTTATATAAATAATTAAATATCCCATGCAAATCAGAGTCCTACGGTTTTCTAAACTTAAATCAACGAACATTATTTACATTATTTACATTAATTACATTCGACGGATATTTGTCGTCACCTTGTTTGATGTTAACACAAAGTTTCGGCTGATATACCCTCCAGCCTTCTTGGGGAAATTTCGAAACTGGGTTCTCATTCCTAAGGTGTTTGTCGATGTTATTATTATTATCATTATTATTATTATTATTATTATTATTATTATTGTTGTTGTTGTTGTTGTTCAGGTCACTGCTTGGAATGGAACTCGGAATCTCGGGGTTAACACCTCACGCTCTTAACCGCTACGCCATATGCCCACAGGCATAATAATAGGAACATCGGAAAATATCTTGGGAATGAGAAGCCAGGTTCGAAATTTCCCCAAGACACCTGATGAAGGCTGGAGGGTATATTAGCCGGAACGTTGTGTTAACAACAAAGAAGATGAGGACAAAAATCCGTCAATTGTAAATTATGTACATAATTCCTCATCTCTTAAATATAGAACTATATATATATATATATATATATATATATATATATATATATATATATATATATATATATATATATATATATGAGTGTGTGTGAGAGAGAGATAGCAAGGAAAGTGGGAGAGAAAAGGAGAGACCAAGTTTCTATTATTCTTTTATTCGTTTTTTGTTTCTGTCATCTCACTGTGGCCATGCTGGAGCACGGCCTTTAGTCGAACAAATCGATCCCAGGACTTATTCTTAGTAACCCTAATACTTATTTTGTCGGTCACTTTTGCCGAACTGCTAAGTTACTGGGACGTATACACACCAACATCGGTTCTCAAGTGATAGAGGGGGACAAATCAGACACAAACACGACATGCTTCTTCCAGTTTCCGTCTTCCAAATCCACTCACAAACCTTTGCTCGGCCCGAAGTTACAGTAGAAGATACTTGCCCAAGGTGACACGAAGTGCGACTGAACCCAGAAACATGGCCACTGCTGTGTCTATTAGATTATTTTCTGCGCATACTGAATTTCTATTTCACATTATAAACGTGCATACGAAATATATGATCAGATAACAGACAAAGACAACTTACGGCTAGTTTTCAGATCCTCTATATCTGAATGGTGGCAAGGAATTCATTGTCTTTACGCTTTCACCCGAGCACATATCTTGCAGCACATTGGACTCCACTATAGATAACAAGTGTCAGATGATGTTGTTTAACAATTTGAGGGATTATGTTTCTAATCCCAGAGCACATTAATTCTATCTGATGGAGTTCATCGATACCACATTTTATATGCACACCTAATCAACCAAATCATTGGCTACATTATCCTTAATTTGTCATCTACATTTCTACATTAAATATCAGCTAAGATCTGCTTAAAATCGCAGTTAGTTATTTTCAAGAGTTCAGAAATCTCGGAAATTCTGTACGTTTTACGACATACGTACAGGGTATACGACTGTGGCTTTCACAACTAGATTAAAATAGAGTCTATGTTTTAAGACACTAAAGCTAGAGCCCAGAACTAGTTGTAATGCCATGTATAGAACGTACTATTTATGTCGATAAGCGTATCATTAATATGATTATTAATATCAATCTGTAGTTTATCGCAGCGGAATTGGAAAACCCTCTTAAGCATATACATTATTGGAAGACATTGTAAAGCCGTCAGTTAAGATTTCAGCAAACACATGCACACTAAAACTGAAAAAATTCAAGTAAGATCGCATCAAATTCTTCCACCTTCTCAACACGTAAAACACCAGAATTACTTCATCAAGCAACACGTTGAATGACTTACTCAAAACAATATACATCGTCCCAAAAACGAAATCAATTCTATCAAGAACATCAATAATCCTCTGATTTGCAGCTTTAATAATATCCTCTCACAAACTTTTTACTGTTATCATCTATATTCTCAACACTCTCTGTACACAGAACCTCGGAGAAATCCTCAACAATCGTCTGAGTTAGAAACTCTCATATCAAATGAAGAGAAAGCGAATACTTGAGCTAAAACGCGAGTTGACCTTAATTATCTCATCGCATAAATCCTTCACTCCTCATATCACATCTTTGTATACAAATATCTATCACCTATTTTTGTATACAAAACTTTGGATAATGCCTCGACAAAATTCTGAGAAAGACATTGTCACGTCGTCAAAATACATCAAGAAAATACTTGCGCTTCACCTCAGGCTTACGAAAAAATACTTATTTATGTTTTCATCAATATCCTCAATTATAGACTCACTAAAGACTCAATAGAATCTAACCAAAAATGCATTTGTAAATAATCTTACAAAAGAAAATACATGTATATAAACTTATTGCGATTGTTATTTTTTTTTCTTTTCTTTTACTGAAAATTCTAATATTTCGTCGTTTAGAAAAACTAAAGTAAAAATATAAAATATTTAAACGAACACATTTTTTTTTCTTCACTTTCAATAACCAGAAATTATCGGATGTTGTTTTACACGATTCCCCCTGTGGCATTGACAGACCATGACGGGGAAATTCTGTAATTCTGACTGACATCTTAATGAAACTCTGCTTAGGAAAACATAAAAAGAACTGAAATAAAAATTAAAAGAAAAAAATATAACAAAACGACATCAGAAAGCTTTCTGTTTTCTCTATTTTCTGCAAATGGAGAATCGATAATTCAGTGAGAATGTTGTTGTTGATTTAAATGATAATAACAATAATTCTTTTCTCTCGAGTTGAGGAGGAGTAGGACTACAGGGACGACGACGACATCTATGGCAATGATAATGGCGTTGCTGTTGTTGATGATGATGATGATGACGACGATGATGATGATAATGATGATGATGATGATGATGATGATGATGATGATGATGATAATGATGGTGGCGGTGGTGGTCGTGGTGGTGGTCGTGGTGATGATGATGATGATGATGATGATGATGTTGATGATAATGATGATGATGATGATGATGATGTTGATGGTGATGATGATGATGATGATGATGATGATGATGATGATGGTGGTGGTGGTGATGATGGTGATGATGATGATGATGATGATGATGATGATGATGACGATGGTGGTGATGATGGTAATGATGATCGTCATCATTGTTGTTGTAACCGTCGTGATAATAACAGTCACCATGGAGAAGAGGATAAAATGATTATGATAATAATGAGATGTGGATGATGATGAGGATGATGATAGATGTGGCGATGACGATTATGCTGATGACAAACATCATCATCGTTCAACGTGATCGTCGTCGTCGTCGTCATCATCATTATCATCGGGAGGAAGATTAAAATGATTATGAAGATAGTGATGAATAGAATGGTAAGGAAGAGAAAGAAGACAAGGAGAAAGATCAAATGATTATGGTGAGAATAATAATTACGATGATGATGATGATGATGATGATGATGATGATGAAGGTAGTGGTGGTGGTGATGATAATGACGATGATGATGATGATGAAGATGATGATGAGGAGGAGGAGGAGGAGGAGGAGGAGGATGAGGATGAAGGTAGTGGTGGTGGTGATGATAATGATGAGGTTCGTGAAGATGATGATGATGATGATGATGATGATGATGATGATGGTGGTGGTGGTGGCGGTGGTGGTGGTGGTGGTGATGATGATGATGATGATGATGATGATGATATCCAATATGACTAATCGTAACAGTTGAATAATACATCAGATCAACCAGGTCACCGATGTTTGATGTGATGTTGACTCCAATTGAACTATTCTCTATGACAAGCAAACGGACACATACACACACACACACGCACACGCAGACACACACATACAGGGTCACACGCATACGCACGAAGTAGCACACAGTACCGCACACACATGCACATATGTATTCACATTCAAAAGTACATAAAGATATATTATTATTCATAGAAGATACATCAACTCACACAATTTTCTATAGAAGCATGATAGCATAGTCATGTTTATTTAGAAAATTATTTGATAATCGCATCAATGAAGGAATATTTGTGCTTTAAACATCCCACCAACTGTCCTCGGCCAACAAGAAATAACAGCACAATATCCTTGTCCTTCGAATGAATCCCAGTTGATATTTGAAAGGAAGTGGGGATACATTCGATCATATATCTTCTGGAGCAGACTTGGGACACCACTGAACAACCACGCGAATTAGAAATAGTAGCATTAACCACATTTTCTTCAAACCTTAATATACTGTCTTTATAAATGATGGAAATAGTGTATAATGTAATTCGAAGGACACTAGAAATGAATTAAAGATGTGATGGTCATGGATAGAAAACCCCTGTTCAGTTTTTTACTAGCTCACACTAAGAACTTAGTTATACATACACAGACTGACAATGATATCCTAGACAAATATGACAACACACAGTTAAATGAAATAATTAGATGGTATTTCAACATATGACACACGTGACCACATTTTGTATATATTAATATGGATGCAAATACTAAAACGCAGGTTTACTTAGTGCTACGTATGTTTATAGTGAAGCAATAGTACAACGTATATGAATAGTGCTACGTATATGAATAGTGAAGCAATAATGATAGATTATAACTGTCTTCAGTATATAGGTTACAACACATTTTCCAAAACGGGGATCCATAGAACTCACATAGTTGACTGTGTGTAATAGAAGAACGTTGTCTTAATATATAGTGATATATTGCATGTCTCTATTATGAAGGAAGTTAGTTTAAAAGACTGGTCATTGCGAGAATTGTCATTAAAATCACGTAAAGCTTTCATATCAAATAGCTTTCTTGTTTGATAAGTTACATCAAATCTTACCCATGGAATATTTTGACGTATACAGTTATGTGGTTACTCGATATGAGAGATTTGATACTTTTATGCGGACGCATACAATGTGTGTGCGTGTGTGTGTGTGCGTGTGTGTGTGTGTGTGCGTGCGTGGAGGTGCAAGGGCCCAGTGGTTAGGGCAGCGGACTCGCGGTCGTAGGATCGCGGTTTCGATTCACACACCGGGCGTTGTGAGTGTTTATTGAGCGAAAACACCTAAAGCTCCACGAGGTTCCGGTAGGGGATTTTGGCGAACCCTGCTGTACTCTTTCACCACAACTTTCTCTCACTCTACTTTCTTGTTTCTGTTGTACCTGTATTTCAAAGGACCTGCCTTGTCACACTCTGTGTCACGCTGAATCTCCCCCGAGAACTACGTTAAAGGTACACGTGTCTGTGGAGTGCTCAGCCACTTGCACGTTAATTTCACGAGCAGGCTGTTCCGTTGATCGGATGAACTGGAACCCTCGTCATCGTCGTGTGTGTGTTGGGGGGGGGGGGGCTTATATAATTCAGGTTCATGTTGAAGTACCAATTGACCTACGCAACAATTCTTAATGATGTAAAATTCATTCTTAAATGAAGAAATCAAGCAAAACTCAGCTGTAAGTGTTTGCGAACATAAAAAAAAAGCAAAAGGGATATAATTTCCTTTTAATAAAATTCAGTTTCTCAAAAATTGTATTTCCATTCATATGGTGAACATTTTTGTTATAAACTAAAGTAGCAGTTATTGGTCCATGACTTTCTTAATGAAGCTGATCAACGTAAGATAAGCTACTGAAGCCTCTTTTGATAAGTGGCAGGGAATTAGGAAGATGTTAATGTGCTAAATAAAAATGTGAAATGTGAAGATAACATGTAAGATTTATCGGTTAAATACAGTAGGTGATAGAGTATTAAAGCTTCACTGTGTTCCATTATTCGTTTCTAATTTCTAAATGAGAAATATCATGTGTCTGTATTTCCCGAACAATTCTGATCTCTTAATAAAGGAGCCCGGTATAGAATGCTGATCATCTGGAAACAAAATCTTTTCTGTAACAGGTTGGCACTACTTTTGTGTGGTCTCAAAGGTTTCAACATATTTTGTACTTCAGTTTCTTTATTTTAGTATAAACTTGATTTTTAATTACATTATTTCTGAGGCGCTCATTCTAGTGCCATCTTAGAATTAGAAGAAACGCTGTTTGAGTAACTGTAATTTACTTTTATTTTGATGCAATTGAATAAAGTTGTCTAAAAACGTGCGTTTCAATCAGGGCTGTGCCATTTAAAAGACAGGTTCGTGTAAAACATTAGCATTAAGGCTGATAGTGTTTATGCTCTTAGAGTTTACGTGTAGACTAAATTATATCTTTGATACACTGTCTTCTAAGCCACTATTTAACGGTGAGTTTTCAAAATCTGTTGCTGGTGTCGTTCATTAAACTTTTGAAAACCTTGATTAGTGTGCGGAATTTTATCCATTAGGTACAATAGATAATTACACGAGCGTTTCATTCTGCTTAATTATCAGCCTTTTAAGAATATATATTTACTGTATGTGTGTATATATGTATGTGTGTGTGAGTGTGTGTGTATATGTGTGCGAGCATATGTGTTGATGTAGACGATACAGTTTGGAACGCTTATCCAAGTCACTTAAATTTTACACTTTTGAAAATAGTAGAAATGTGAAAGAAGCTAATTTTATTAATATTAATATTAATAAATTCTTCTTACACATGCGCAGTGCATTTCTAATTTTTGTCATGCCCTTTATGCACACACGTATATATACATATACATACATATATATATATATATATATATATATATATATATATATATATATATATATATATATATTATGTGTGTGTGTGTTTGTGTGTGTGTGTGTGTATGTATTCACACTCATGCATATGCATGTACATATATATACATATATATATATAATCTATATTTTCTGAGAAGGGGAATATATATGATGTATACTGTTTACATTTATTCATGTGGTGTCCTCATATCGGAGACAAATTGAAATCACAAATCTCCGATAATGACACCTGTTAATGATGAGAATCGGAACTAATCGAGTTTCAATGCGTATATATTTATATTAAACGTAAATTTCACTCTGCTACTAATAAAATAATTACTTCAAAAAAAAAATCTAGAATCATAATCTTATTTAACAAAATCTCCTCTTAAACATCGCCGCATTATAGTTAAATATGCAACTAATTTTCCTCCATAATGAATCTATGTCGCAATACAATATATGCCACGTGTAGGCCCGGAAACATAACCCTTATATCCATTCCGAAAACTGAAAGCGTGTCTACATTATTCGCTATCTTGAAATTGGTATTTTGGACTACAATCTCATCTTTCAGTTAACAAGAACACATGTTAATTACCAAAAAATTCCCCGTTAATTTAGCATGTAATAACGTTTGCTACATTGTACCTGAGTTCTAAAGCATGATTTTTAAATCATTATTATTGGGTTGTTTGTTTTCAAAAGACATTTTCATTTCTGTATCTTATTAATTTTTGTCTGTTGGTGTTAATATTCTCCCTCTGTTATTTCCTCACTTTAACTCAGACATTTTTTTTTTGTTCGGGGTGATTATAATTGTGATAAATCCTGCACATTCTCATTTACTTGTATTATTAACAGAATCAATTACTATTATTAACAGATTTCATTATCATTATTATTATTATTATTATTATTATTATTATTATTATTATTATTATTATTATTATTATTATTATTATTATTATTATAATGATAATAATATAATTATGACATTTATCAAATTTAATTCCGACGACAGAAATCTGCACTAATACAATTTCTAAACCATAACACGATGGTGCCAACTGAAATAACAGATGTAATCAAAGAGAGAGATTATAATCACAGCGATGCAGACGAGTGATTCATAGCAACAGTTGCAATAATAATAATAATAATAATAATAATAATAATAATAATAATAATAATAATAATAATAATAATGATAATAATAATAATAGTTTCTTTTATCGGCCACAACAGCCCAAGACATGGATGACAGTATCAAAGGACGAGTTACAATACACAAAGGCTTGTAGGATTTCAAATCGATCAAAGTGAGAACTGCCACATTAAAGGATATAACAAAGGATGTATAAGTACAAGTCAGAGAAATAAACCATGAATAAATAAAAATTTAAATTCCCAATAGCGGGGCAGTCCCCTTTCTTTCTGCTAACAAAAATATATTCCGAGTGAGTGTGTGATTTCTAGTGGTGGGGGGGTTATATTTGACACATTTGTAGGTCGGAGAGTGTTAGCGATTTCTGTATAATAAGTTGATGCGCTTGTGGCAGTCGTGTTTTGTTTATTACCTTATCTGTTAATTTTGAAAATGGAGGGTTTTCTCATCTATACTTTATGGGGTGTACTTTTGGACAAATGAATACGTGTTTGTGTGTGTGTGTGTGTGTGTGTGTGTGTGTGTGTGTGTGTGTGTGTGTGTGTGTGTGTGTATGTGTGTGCGTGTGTGCGTGTGTGTGTTAATTTGTTTTTACAATAAAGAAGTGTGTGTGTGTGTACAATTAGGTGGCTGCTTTTGCTTGGTTAATATACTATTTTCTAGACTTCTGTACGTGGTGAGTGTTTTTATTTACTTATTTAAGTAATGTTTCCCCCTTTCTGTATGCGCATGCGCGCGCGTGTGTATATGCAAAGTCTTTCTGCTGGTTATTTTGAATGGGTTTACTTGATGAAAGTCAAACTGAAGAGAAACTTAAGCGGAAGTCCAACTGGCTATTTTGGAGGGATTTCTATTAGGAAATAAAAACATGTATTTTCTTCTATTTGCATAGAACATCTATGTATACATGTGTGTGTACCTGAGTGTTTGTATGTGTGTGTCTGTTTCTATTCATGTGTGTGTTTCTGTTTGTGTGTGTGCATCTGTGTGTGAGTGTGTGTACACATGTGCGTGTGTCTGTATGCAAAAAATCTTTACTACAAAGTACTGTTACTGTATATCTTAGGTTGAGAGATTAAAAAATAGTAATTTTCTAATCTATAATTTCATGGAATACATCATGATGCTCTCGTCTCATCAAATCTGCGAAATGTACAAACTGACCAACAATTGATCGTCCTATTAAATTTCTAATCATTGTTAGAAACATTTAAGAAATTTACAGTTGGTGGTACTACAATATGTTGTTTAGCAGAATGAGGTTGTACGTTGCAAAATAGGTAACAGGCAATTCTATTCCAAACGTGTCAGCAAACGTAGGGACTTTACGTATAAAGGCTGGTACTGGCTAAACAAGATTGTATGCTAGTAAACTGTAGTCAGTAGTCATGACATTTGACTGTGACAAAATATATTTGAAGATAGTTCTAAAAAAAAAAATAAACATTCATAGTGCTATATTGTTTATTACATTAAAGGGGTGATACGTTTAATGAATGCGTTAGCAATAAATAAATAAATTAATAAATAAATAAATAAATAAATGCGCCCTTTTAAAGCCTAGCCAGGCTCATGGGCCCGGTTTCCTGGTTTCAATGGCGTTTGCGTTCCCCAGCTGGACGAGATGCCAGTCCATCGCAGCGTTACTCATTTTTGCCAGCTAAGTGGACTGGAGCAACGTGAAATGAAGTGTTTTGCTCAAGAACACAACGCGTAGCCCGGTCCAGGAATCGAGACCACAAACTTACGATCATGATGCTGACACCCTAATCACTAAGCCACGCGACTCCACTGCGTTAGCAATACATTTACTTAATTCCTCGTTATGAAAGAGGTCTGATTAATTATAGCAAAAATAATAGTCTAATAGTTTAGTTAAGTGAGACGGAGCAAATTATGATTTAGGGAAATTTTTCATTCGTTATCCACATGCAGATGTCCTAGTTTTTGCATGAGTGCATTAACGTCAATACAGAAACAGGCATTATTTTCTTGCTTGAAAAATACAGATACGCCTTCATGGGGGGAACGAAACATGGAAATGTTCGTACCTTGCTGTAGGAGATTCTGTTGTTATGACCTGGATCCCAAAACTACTGCCTTCTCTTTTGACAATGCTAAGTCTCTTGCTAAATCGTTCAAAGCTTCTAGATTAGACAAGCGTGGCTCAGTGTTCTTCGAAACAACTACGTACTCTTCGACGATAGGAGAATTAGGGAGTTCATCGTGTGACGCGTCAATGTCTTAAAGTGAATCATGTGAGAGGAAAACTGGGACAGGGTTCTCGAAGTCATGTGGGACCGGTTTGGGAGTCGTCTTACAATCTGCATTACAAAATTTTAGTTTCGGTTTTCTTTGAGAAACCACTAATATTAGTCACGCAAAAGTAACAATAAGAGACATGATTGGTTGGCACACGCCATACCATTGGTACAGCAAAAAGCATTCCCTTCCGTTTTCCATTCAGCCACTCCTATTTTA
>NC_142935.1:93575444-93600444 GCF_046866305.1 Octopus bimaculoides
TCGAAGTTTCGAATTAGCTGCGTTTCTCACATCGTCAGTCATACTTTGCTCCAAGTGGGTTGGTACGCATCCCGTTGACCCAATGATTATAGACATTATAATAGACAACTGTGGATCCTGGATTTTGAATCATTTTTTTCAATGAGCCATAGACGTTTTCTTTGTCCGGTATATTCCTGATCAAGTTAGTGTCTAGATAGTTAGTGTCTAGATATCCACAACCGAAAATATGTCTTTTACTCCCGCTCGCACACAGCAATATCTAACCGCTAGCATTTTAACTTAGTAACTGTTTTTATTTTTAAATGCCATGAATATTTTTTTCTGCCATCGGTTTCAGTATATATTTATTTATATATATATATATATATATATATATATATATATATATATATATATATATATATGTATGTATGTATGTATGTACGTATGTATGTATGTATGTATTTATGTATGTATGTATGTATGTATGTATGTATGTGTGCAATATTTTGTAAATATTGCCACCAGACTTCTTAATATATCCACTGTTCAATGCATTTCTGTGCGACGATATTTTCGTGGTGACCAAACTGATGACAGAGAAGGGATACTCGGTCGAAGCCAAGAATTTCTCTTCACGTTTTATTACTTGTATAGATGTCTACATTTGTGAGTGTTTTTTTCATGTTTTTGAATTTTGTTTTGGTTCATAATATAGATTATTATGGTATATTTTAGAGAAAATAGCATTCTAGGTACAACTGGAATAATTCATGATTGAACTTATCAATATTTACATCATTGCTCTTGATTCTTTGCGAACCTCAAATAAAATAAGGTGCTTGGGATTCTTCTATCTTTTCCTTTTTCAATATCGTGTCGTTCTCTTTGCTTTTAACATTTACCAGTTTTAATCATTGACCAGAGGCCATACTATTCACAGACTTGAAAAGTGACATAACTGGCGACGCCTAAAAACACTCGAACTGGTTCGTCCTTGTCTATATTTCACTTCTCTTCTTTTTTTTTTTTCCAAACAGTAGACGTTTGTTCATGCCCCTAAATATATCAATATTGTGAAAAAGAAAGAGAAGTAATACACAGAGGAGCAACAACTAGTGAGTGTCTTTATATGCAGTTTTATTTATTTACACAAATATAATATTTTGTTTTTAAATTTACAGTTTCAGGTTAAATTCTTGCAAAGCGAATTCAAAAACAATCGCTTTCTTTATTGTTTTCTCTATATAATTTAATTGTTGTGGTTGTATTATGTATACCTAATAGTATTTTACATGTGTGTGTGTGTTTCTGTGTGTCCAGTTTGTATATGTTGCACATTTTTTATATTCCGTATATTATGTTCTCTGGCGTTGCTGGTAAAGCAGACGAGAGTTAGTTGTTACTTTAAGTCTGCTCTTCTGAAGTTAGTATTTTGTGTAATTTATGCTAAGTTTGCGTAGTTACTCAGTTCGTCGGGAAGAATAATCAGATGACGTCAGTGCGATGTCATTTGTTGATGGGACAGTGTTTATCCCTTGAGAACGTTTTAGTGGATTGTCTGACATTAAGTAGGATTAGATGTGTGCATGAATATCAACATTCCTTGTTTTTCTAAATTCTGTCATTGGTTGTAAGATAATTTGTTGAAAAAAGTCTACGAAGGAGCCTTTCCAGCATCGTACTGTATTACTGAAATGCTTGGCAAATCTCCCACAAATTACACCTCCTCAGCTTAACACGTAAACATATGCCATATAGACGCTTGTAAGATGCGAGATTTTCAGGCGCAATAAGGACACGTGGGATCACATTAAATTTGTAAATAAGACATTTTCAAATGTGCGTATTTATATTATATAAATGTTTTCCCTCTCTTAGCGTTGTGTTTAAATAGAAGGCAATTATGCGTAGCTCCTAAGTTTGCAGTCGGTAATAAAATATAAAAGATATTTCTATCACGTAAATGTTAATAGCACAATGATTACAAAGCCGAGTGTGTTCTGTGAGTGTGTGTGTGTGCATGTGTATGTGTGTGTGCGCACGCGCGTCAGTGAATGTTTACATACAGTACTTATACAATCAAAATTATGTTATATCAAAATATATATCTATATTACAGGCAAAGGACAAAAAAATAACCAATGTCGCTATAATGTGATTTCTGCCCACATCATTTTATGTACCCAAATATGAGTGTGTGCGTGTGCGTTTGTGTGTGTCTGTGAGTGTGCGTGTGTAAATGTAAATATATATATATATATATATATATATATATATATATATACGCATATACATATAAATATAAATAGACAAGTAAATGCATCTGTATACTTATGTGTGCATGTAAACATGTGCTTATATATATATATATATATATATAAGCACATGTTTACATGCACACATATATATATATATATATATATATATATACATACATATATACGTACAATGCGTACACCTATGCATACGAGTGTGTATGTGTTTAGGTATGTATGCATGCACTGAAGAAAAAATAAAACATCAAAACATTATTACTACAACAACGAAAATTCTATAAGATACTATACACCGCACCAATGTTTGGAAACTAAATCTATTTCTTCAGAAGAGATGAAAAACAAATCCGCAGTAGACATCGTGGTGCTTTCCTGCTGTAAAGCTAGTACACAATTAGTAGTCAATCTGTCCCGAAATTACCATTTTTTTTTCCTATTTGTTTGCACCACGCCATCTTTTTCCGTTCGTTTCCATATTTTCTTTTTTGTCATTATTGGTGTTTCTCCTCTATTTTTCGCAATTTTATTATAATTATTATTTTCTTCACCTTCTTATAAGTATTCCATCTTATATGTTTCTATGGCAACAATTTTCTTCTTCTGCATCTAATAATTCTTAGATATTTTTATTTGTTCTTTCTAATGCCTTTGTCTTTCACTGTTGTTCTTTCTCTCTCTCTCTCTCTCTCTTTCTCTCTCTCTCTCTCTCTCTCTCCCTCTCTCTCTCTCTCTCTCTCTCGCCCTCTCTCTCTCTCTCTCTCTCTCTCTCTCTCTCCTACTCTCTCTCTCCGTCTCTCCTTTCTCTCCTCTTTTGTTGCTGCTTTTATTTTTTATTAGCTCTTTACACTTTATCTTGTTCTCGTTAATTTTCTTCGTGATTGTTTTTGTTCTATTGTATACTATTTTCTTTTCACTATTATTATTTTTGTTGTTACCATTTCCGTTTTTACTGTTGTTGTTGCTGCTGCTGCTGTCATGGTGTTATTGGAGTAGTGGTATTGGTAGTCTTGTAGGCGTGGGGTGGCTGGGTGGCTTTCTTATGCTTCATAGTCTTAATCGACTTGCCTTTGTTGTTTATTTTCTCCCATTTTCCTTCTCCGTATTATTGTACTCTTTATTTTTTTACGCCTCCTCTCTCATTCTACTCCTCCTTTACTCCTTCTCCTCCTCTCCTATTAATTCTTATTTTTTCTTTCTTTTTTACCATATCTATAGAAGTCCTGGTCATCATTGACTTCATCGTCATCATCATCATCATTATTATTAATATCTTAGAAACCTGATAGTGTGTAAGAGCAATGATTCTAGGCGTCGATGTTCATGTACTAGCTGGTCTAATTCGGAGGACTTCTGCAAACAGTACTTGCGTAAAAACAAGGAAATCCTTGACCTGGTAGTGTTACTGAGGATCATTGGCGGTTCGAGATAAACTCTAAAGGCACGGAAGCGCTGCCAAGCGAGACTGCCCGAAATGCACAATCTCCACGCGCTGTTGTAGTGCCCAGTTATTGCTGATATGTGGAGTTTTGTTGGACAGTTGATATCGTGTGTGGGACGAATCCGAATATAGACAGAATCCGTTGTCATGTTCCCCCTCTCATTCACCTTTTGCAGGGCTAAGCAGGCGATGTTTCATGGAGTAGTGGGTGTGGCAAAAGAGGTTTTGTACTGGACCAGGTTGAAAGGACTGAGGAGAGACATCTTCCAATTTGGTCAAGCCATCATCGACTTTTTATAGTTTCATTTGAAAAGGAAAGTGAGGATTGGGTCAGAGGAGTTAACGCTCAGTGAATGTGTGAAAACATGAGTGACTATATGAAAAAATGGTTAGAATGAAAGGACATACTACAAGCATGCGCCTATAATTACCAAGCAACACTTGGAAGAGGGTTCGTACATTTGGTGATGGAGGTAATCCTGACTTTGTGAGGTTCCTTGATTGGCACCAATTGGAGTTTCTCCTACATCAAGACAAGTGCATCAATCATTTTATTACATAGTCCGTATACTGCGTATTGTTTACCAGATTTCACAGGCTTTTGCACTTAGTTTTCTTCATCGATAAAATAAGTACCTCACAAAACTTGTTGTCTTTGTGATGTCCTCTTCGTGTAGTAGAACACCTGATGTCACGTGTGGGACGGATCCGGCTATCAACTGAATCTATTGTAAAGATTGCTCGGTGCCCTCTTTTGGCCGGGAGGGGCAGGTAATTTTTATTTGTTTAGTGGCTGTAGTAAAAGAGGTAGTATGCCAGACCAGTTACCCTTTCCCCCGAAATTGCTGGCCTTGTGCCAAAATTTATTATTATTATTGAGGAATGGTAACCTGGTGAATTGATAAACCATCTGAAATGTATTCTTTAATGATGGTATTCCGGTTACCAACGTTCTAAGCTCAAGTGTTACCGAGATCAGCTTTGCTTTTCAGCCCCTCCCCTAAAACGTGCTGGAATTGTGCCTAAATTAGTGTTGCTGTTTTGTTTTGTTTTTGTTTTGTTTATGCGCTGGTTAGGGTTGTTGTTGTTGCTGGTTTCACCGTTGTTGTTTCGCTGTAGAAATTGCCTTGTAAGATTTGAGAGATGTTGGTAGTTATGGGTTTGCTATTGGTGTTATTGTTATCCGACTTCAACACAGCATCTCTAACCTAATTCATGTTTTATGCGTTTCATCATTTTACTCCGTCATCATCACCACATTCCCTCCAATCAACATCAAGATCGTCACCACGTACATACTCCGCCCAATAATCATTATAATAATCGTCATTTCCACACACCCCACCCAACCCCAACACCATTAATATCAACTACATCAACAATATCATCATCAACATAACCACCATCATCAACATCATTATCATCATCATCATTACCACCACCATCAACAGCAACATCAACATCATCATCACCATCATCGTTTTCATCGTCATCAGAATTTCTGTCATCATCCCCATAAACATCATCATCAGCAACTACTATATTGTTAGCAAGAACGTCGTCTAATAATTCTTTTATGTATTTATTCTTTTAATTTTCTTTTCTCCTTCCGGCTATTGTTGTTCAACAAGGCGCCATGCTTTTTTCACAATTATTACAAATTCGAATCGCTATTTCCGCCACCATCAGCACCAGCATAATGCCTTCTGCCTCATTTTCTAAATAATAGTGTTATTGCTATTATACTGATTCATTATTTTCCATGTTATTCTTAGTTATATAAATATCATTGTGAATGCTACTGTCGATCTCTTAATATTTTTTGTATGCAAGGGAACACATTGTCCGTAAGTTAATTTTACATATTTACGTACATTTATACATACCAACACGCACATGTATATATATATATATATATATATATATATATATATATATATATATATATATATATATATATGTATGTATGTATGTATGTATGTATGTATGTATGTATGTATTTTTACGTATATGTGTGTGTGTGTGTATAAAGAAGCGAAAACTAGTTGGGACAATTAATTCAGAGTGGTTAGTGGCATGTATTTGAACAAGAAATACAAAAGGTATATTAAATACCGTAAAAGAAAAAGTTCTTGATTTATTGAAATTATCTCTTGTTCTAGAGGAGATTTATTATGATTTTATTTCTGTTGTGTTGTTATTTTATTAGACGTACAAACAATTATTATTATGGTTAGTAATATAATTTATCTTGTTTCTTTAGCATGATGGAAATTAGAAATATTTTTGTCGGCAAAACCATACGTTTGACCGACATTAATTTTTCATTTTTGTCATTAAATGCTCCATTATTACGTGAGTATATGGGCGACTAATCGTACACACACACATACAAACAAACACACACACACATGCAAACACACGCACGCACACACACACACACACATATATATATATATATATTGTAAATGAAAAAGGTAAGTAACAAGAAATCAAATAATAATTAGTACCGACAACAAACATTACCAAATATTGTATTAGGTTAATGCTTACAACAAGGAAGAGAGAAGCTTAATATTTTGGACGTCGGTCCTTCATCAGAAGAAAAGCATAGATGGAGAGAAAAGGGAAAAGTGAAAGGTCGTTGGGAAAAAGGGAAGGAAAAAATAAAAAAGGTAAGGAAGGAAGAATACTATATACATTCATATTTTTATTGTTTATAACTTTTACTTAATTGTTTTGTGCAGCTAAAAATACTCGCTTCTGTACTTCTATCTTATGTAGATACTTCTTCTAGTCTGAAGTGTAATTCTAAACATATGATGAATCATGCATGCAAGGCAAAAATATCGCCTAAAACACAAGTTGACCTTGTTTTATAACGTGTTGCTTGCCTTTATAACTGTACATACACTGAATTTAGATTGAAATGTTTTCTGCCTACTTATTACAGTTTGCATGTTTGAAAAAAATTATGCAATCCACGCTACTTGTTGTTTGCAACTAGGGTTTTAAAAACGGCGTTAGTACTATATAAACTTTGTGTCCAGATTTCAATATTTCAGTTCCGTAGATTATAGAACTGCCCCGAATAATTGTGAAAAAATCATGGCACCTTCTTTGACAATAATAGCCAGGAGGAGAAAAGAAAATTAAAAGAATAAATAGATAACAGAATTATTAGACGACTTCACTACTTACAATATCGTAGTTGCTGAAGATGATGCTTATGGGGATGATGACAGAAATTCTGATGACGAATGAAACGATAATGGTGATGATGATGTTGATATTGTTGCTCTTCATGATGATGATGATGATGATGATGATGATGATGATGATGGTGGTGGTGGTGGTGGTGGTGGTGGTAGTGATGATGATGGTGATGATGATGATGATGATGAGGAGGAGGAGGAGGAGGAGGAGGATGTTGATGATATTATTGACGTAGTTGATATCACTGGTGTTGTAGAAGATGACGATTATTATCTGTACATTTTTATAACCGAGAAGTAAATACTGAACCTGCGGATCTTGGAGGACCGTCAAGTCTTCAAGTCTCATTAGCTTAACATGTATTTCTTAACCTGGTTGTGCCGTTTAAGATGACTGACGGGTCACATACCTCGTTAAACGTTATACTTTTGTGGCATGGTTCCTTTAATGTGTATTTCAAAGCTAATCATGCTGTTCCTCATCCGCGGGTACGTTGTGGCTTTTGGCCTTTACAGTTTCATCGCCCTTAAACCTCAAGCAGTATTTATATTGGGACATTTGTTCCTGATTAAAAGCCATTCTTTCTTCCCCCAAAGTGTTGCAGTGTACAGTGGTTTGTACTTCAGGCTATTAAAAAAGAAACCTAACTCAATTAAGAGACTAGGGTATTATTTTATTGGCATTCCAAGAAGTATAAGCCAAGTTGATATTGGTGGGATATTAATTCAGAACGTGACGGTCAAGATCAAATATAGCAACTTGATTCCTCCGATGCTCTTTCGTTTCCGTCAGTCTGAGGTTAATTAACATGTTTTACTGATTTCCATGGTAAATGTAATTCCTCTTCAACGTTCTGTCTTCCAAGTTACTAAAGTATGCTAATAAGTTCACTATAGTGCTTTATACCTTTTAGTTCGTTTTATTACAGATTTGTGACTTCTAGAAGGTTTCACGACTTTACGTCTTCAAGTTAACTAATAAAATGCTTTCACAAATTGCTAAAGAGACAACAAAAAGAACTAGAGAACAAATAATATTCAAAATATATCTGAAATACATAAAAGGTAAATTAAGTTGACGCCTCATTCTTATAGAATCCATGTGAGACCAATTTAAAAAGAAAAATCAATAAAAATTAATAATGACATATTTAAATATTCATTGCTGCAATATTCTTAACCTCTCTTCATCATTTTCCTATTTTATATTTCCGCACATAAAATATGACTTTAGACTACAGAACATTAGCAACATAAACATCAGTTGTAAATCACATTTACAATGAATCGAAGACTGTTTCCAAAGGCGTCGCAGAAATGAGACTATAGGGAATAAATGGTCCTTGAAATGGTACACCAGGGGGTATTCGAGATTCTAGGGCCCTTTACCTACTACACTGGATTTTATGTCTCTAAGCCAATGAAAAACCGATGATAAGAATCGACTCTATCTGAAAAAATATATAGTGATCCTTCGTCGGTTTCGACGAAGTATTCGTTAGTTCTGGAATCTGTCATTCAATAAGTTTAAGAAGCTTAACTGGTTGAAAATAGCATAGACATAAGAACTGGTACCATCATTCTCATCTACAATTGTCATGGTACAGTTTGTAGCAATGCTAAGCCCCTTCAAGTGCATGTGCAGAATATACAAGAGCCTCATTTAGTTTTGGTACCCCTAATTTTAATCATCACAATGTAGAAGGACAAAGGGAAATCAATCGAGCTCCCTATAATTTCAAAGCCAACTTCTTAACGGGACCATTGAAGCAGAAACCATAAAGATGTAGAGTTTAGGCACTTACTCCTGGTAGATATAGCATCGTTATATTTTTAAGACGTTGATGTTGATGTAAATACGCAGCATGCTGGGCTACAGTCGTTTTACCTACGATGTTAAAATACGAAGAGCTTAGCTTTCATATAGCCTTCATATAAACAAGTATATGAGTTAGGTTATGTCAACATTACTGTATGTATTTCCCCACTAGGTATTATCTTTTATTTTTTTACTAGTCATTCGACTGTGGCCACACGGGGCAAAGGGTTGGAATCGAACAAATCGACAGCAGTACTTACTGTTTAAAAAGTTTAGTACGTAATTCATCGGTCACGTTTGGAGAACTGCTACGGTATGGGGATATAAACAAAGCAACACTGATTGTCAAGCGGTGCAGAGAGACAAACACAAAGCCACATATTTATACATACATACATATATACATACATATGTGTGTACGTGTGTGTGTGTGCATGTTTGTATGTGTGTGTCTGTGTGTCTGTGCGTGTGTCTGTGTGTGTATGTGTGTGTGTGTATCTGTTCTTCCGATTTCTAAATCTAACAGCGCTTTGGACGGCCCGAGGCTGTAGTAGAAGACATTTGCCCAATATCCCACTCATCGGGACGGGCTCAAATTCATGTGGCTGGAGATCAGTCCTCTTACCTACACAGCCATGCCTGCACCTATAATATGAATTTCGTTTACATAATGTCCACAAGAAGGGCTATCAACATTGATGTATACATAAAACATAAAATCTACCACACGGTTTCACCTCCGTTAAAAATATGAGCAAGTTTGACGTATTGTTCTACTCAGAATTGATAGTTACCGTGAGGAACGATTTTCTTGTACATAGGCTTCATGTTGAGGTTTAGCCCATATTAAACTAAAGAATTATCAAGTACTGTTGCATATTATCTCCCCTATTTCTAATTGCGCTCTTTATGAAATTTCATAAATTACGAGTCTCAGTTCAAGGACTGAGAAATGCTTAGTGATATATGTTTCTATAAGAAGATTAAGTTCTGATTATTTGCGGAGAATATTTTTATTGGCCTGAGGTTTGTTCGAATAAATTGTAATGTCCTGGAGGTGGTAATCTATCTGACACGTGTTTTTGACTTACACTTATGTTTACCTGATGGAAAATATTTGCATCTAGTTAAATTGATTGTATTATTTTGGAGACAAGAAGATGTATGTAACCTAATAGAGTAACCATTAATCTATTATTTTGACTCTTTAGTTTGTACAAACACAAATTATTTATAACATGCTTCTTTGATCAGAATATAATATGAAGATTGTACGCATGTTATTCGGAAATAATAATAATATTTTTTTTCATTAAAAATACTTTATCTCTTGGACAAATAATTCTACTTCTTCTTTTCAGTGAAGAATTTTCTTTACCAAATCCTCTCCTTTCACAGATTTACCTGTCTCTTTCGAAAGAGTGTTGAAATTGATTGCACATATCTCATGTCAGATAAAGTCATCGCACTGATTTGTTGTATAGGGCACACAATTCGCATTTGATAAAGTTAACAAAAGGACATTACTCAGGGCTGCCTTATTCATAAATTAGGGGCAATATTCATAACAGAGTAAGCAAAAAGAAGAACGGTAAGGTTGACAACTTTCATATTTTATTGATAAATCATTGAATAGCGACACAGGAAATACCAGGTTTTTTGAGGTGACAACTCGGCACATGTTTCGGTCTTGTTGACCCTCCTCTTATTTGTCATTACGAGATTTAATTTAATTGTCTTTTTTTTTAATTAAGTTTTACTTTTATATTTATAGTTATTTTTATGCATGAATATTTGCACACCTTCTATAATGACCCATTCTGCATATATATATATATATATATATATATATATATATATATATATATACATACATATGCATATATATAAATATATATATATATGTATGTAGGGTGGGTTATTTGCATGTTTAGAACTAAAAGGAAGAAATATATACGCCACTGAAATGACTAAGGGCTCTTGTCAGTACCAGTATTGCTAGAAATAACAGTCAAAACAAAGCATACTCATAAGACAGCACTTATCTTAATGACTGACAAGCGAATCAAGCTCCCTAGTCTACTGACGTATATATATATATATATATATATATATATATATATATATATGCGTCAGTTTAATGATGTATATATATATATATATATATATGTATATCTATATATATACATCATTACACGTATACATATACATATACGTGTGTATATGTGCATGTTTATGCATGTGTGCGTGAATGTTTGCCTGTGTGTGTGTGAGTGTAGTGTGCGTATGCGTGTTTGCGCGCGTTCGTGCGTGTGTGCGTGTGTACGTATGACAGGCATTCGAATAGCAGTTTCCGCTTAACAAATTCACTTACAAAGCATCAGGAGGTCCATGCTTTCAGTACAAGCATATGCGCAAAGAAACTTGTCAAACTAAACCTAAAACAACGCGGCTACGAAGCAAATTTTTCCAACGCACAACCATGCCCGTGCCTTAAATTATGTGTTGGGTGATACCATTGAATATGTTAGCATTCATTCCGTTTCTGAATTGGAAGTTAATCTTCTATCTCTATGACTCTGAATCTGAAATATTTCCCACGCTTGAAGCCATCTTTGGCAGCTATTTTGGTAAAGCGAAACAATTCTCAATTTAGAAATAAAAATAAAGTTTTAAAAAATAGCAATTTTTACATTTTCTTTGTCAGACACTTGAGCTATACAATGGTTTAGTTTCATTTGTAAAATGAAAGAATAAAGTGCGATGAGAATGTGTGTTGCATAATGCTACACAGCATGATAAATTGTGCGTAATTACAGTGAAGGAAAAGATAATTTCTTTTGCTTCATTCAGGAAATCACACTGGTTACGAGTTAGAACATTCGGCAGTGTTCTCATTACATTCACAGAAGTTAATAAATGTTGTTCGCAAAGGTGAACTAACGTTAGATTCCCATTGCCATTGGTAGGTAACATCATGCGTTTTGTAACAAAAATAAATTACAAGACCGATATGTATGCATATACATAAATATATACATTATTTACATTTGACGGATATTTGTCCTCATCTTGTTTGTTGTTAACACAACGTTTCGGCTGATATACCCTCCAGCCTTCGTCAGGTGTCTTGGAGAAATTTCGAACCTGGGTTCTCATTCCTTACGATGTTACTATTATTATATTATTATTATTATTATTATTACTATTATTAATCAGGTCACTGCTTGGAATCGAATTCAGTATCCTGGGGTTAGTAGCTCGCGCTGTTAACCATCTTGTTCCCATATGCTATTCATATCTGCACTCGGTCTGCTTAGGAGGTTGTTGTGTCCTAGCATATGTGCTGCTTCTTTTAGTTTTCGTATTTTCCAGTGTTGTTCCCTGTCTATTATTTTAACTTCATCCCACAGATAACAACAAACAAGATGAGGACAAATATCCGTCAAATGTAAATAATGTAAATAATGTAAATAATTCCTCATCTCTTAAATATAGAACTACATAAATATATCTTTATGCTTTTTTTGTTTGCGATAATATTAATCTTAATCTTAATATTTGTTTTCCTTTGTAGAACTGAATCCTAACGTTGTGTAACTAAAGACGTCTGTTGAATCTGTGGATCTCGAATTCATTTATGTGTGCGTATTTTAAACATGTGTTCGCGAGGGCAGACTTGCACTCATAGTTGTGCATGTCAGGAAATAACGCCTACAAGTTTCATTACTATTCATGATTGTGCGTTCATGAGTTTTACATATGTATATATAACTAGGTGCATGTCTTCACCGAGGTACCTCAAATGACTGTAATCTTGAAATGTTTTACAAGGTTTCACTGTACTTCGAAACAACTCTACCTCGAACTTACGAATCAGCCTTATTTTTTTTTCCATGGAGAACGTAAGTAGTTCCAGGTTTGAATGCAGATCTGTTGTATGTATGAATGTTTGTATATATATATGTATATATATATATATATATATATATATATATATATATATATATATATATATATATATATATATATATCAGAAAATTGCAGTCGTTACGCCTGTCACTAACAAAGTGATAATGCTAACGTGCACATGAACTCGGATTGTGACTATGTTATATAAATTTTACAGCTGGATTTTTGAGCCTAAATAATACAGGGTAATTCATAACGATGAGACCCGTTTTATTTGTAATATTTACAATTTATTTGTAATAAGTCTATTTGTTCCAGTTAAGGAATCCTATCGTAGTGATACATCCTGTACTTGCAGAATATTGGCTTCAAATTTTAGCACAAGACCAACAATTTCGCGAGAGGGGCTTTGGTCGATGGAATCGAGCCCGGTGCTCAACTGGTACTTATATTATCGACTCCAAAAGGATGAGAGGCAAAGCCAACATCCGCGGAATTTGAACTCAGAATGTAAATACAGGACGAAACTCCGCTAAGCATTTTTCCCGGCGTGCTAACGATTCTACCAGCGCGCCGCCTTCTATTTGTAGAATATTAACTACTGATGATTCTATATACATTTCATACATCTTTACTTCAGCCAAATTTTAGAAAATAAAACGATTCCTGCCAACGTATTGAGGGAGCTGAAAGGAAATATTTAATACACGCTTAAATAAAGAAAAATTATGCTTGCTCCCGTATTAAGAGATCTTCCAGTTTAAGCTCCAGAGAACGATTAGCCGTCATATCTAATGAGGAAAATTTTATGAACAAATATAACAGAAAGATATTCTCTTGTAGAAGTACAGGCAAATATCTCTTACATCGACAATAATCGCTAAGTTGAAAAATAATATGATATTATATTATGGTTAATTAATTATATTTACAATTCATTCTTCATTATATATGTTTGTTTACATAATGAGTAGTATATAAAGAATTCATTGGATTCTCTCCCTTTCTCCTTTACTAAGATATTTGTTACCATTATTATTAACTTTTAGATTTTTAGATTTTACTTCGGCTGAATGTCTTCTTTTAATTTAAACTCTTAGTATAGCGTTCATAGCCTCTCTCCCTCAACAGCTTCCTGTAAACTAGCGTTCTTGTTTCGAATGCTCATTTAACTTAGCTGTATGGTGTTATTACTCGTACGTAATCTTAGCATTTAGCGCAAGTCTTGCATCTGTAAGATGGTTCCCTGACGATGAATTTATGTGCATATTCCAGCACCTCTCACTTCTTTGTAGTGTGCACGTAATTTTTGAAACATATGTAGGAATTAAAGGAACTTATTGATTATATGTGTTTTGCTCCATTTATTATTATTCTTTATACATATGCGTTTATATATATATATATATATATATATATATATATATATATATATATATATATATATATATATATATATGCATATATGGGTACAGGGCGTCACAAAACGTAAACAATCCAAAAACAAAATGAAATGCGATGACAATTTTATTTTTTTGCGAACAACGAGATAAACAAATGGAATACAAGACAAGCAACATAACGAACGACCCTTCATCAGTTGTCGGCTGTTTATCTACTCCACATTTCGAGAAATTCACGACAATATGTGCCTTCGATGAAACAGTTGCTCCCGCTAATCGAAATAAAATTTGGGATGCTCCGGAGAGTCAAAGTTTGTAACAAAAACAGGACAATGAAACAAATAGTAAGGGCTGCTAAGCCAGACGGGGTAGGGTGGCGAACGCTGAAGAACAATCGTTTTTATCCCCATCATCATTTTTTATCTGTCCCCCTCTCTCTCAACCTCCTCCTCCTTTACCGTCTTGTTGCTCACACGTTACTATTGTCCATCATTTTTCCACACGTGTTCGTCTCTCTTTTCTTCCGGTCTGTTGCACAGACAAGACGCATTCTTCTCTGTCTCCTCTCCTATCTATTCTCCTGCCAAACAATTTTCCTCAGCGTTCGCCAACTTATCCCGTCTCTCTTAGTAGCTCTCACTATTTGTTTCACTCCAACTTTGACCCTCCACAAAATCGCAAATTTTATATCGGTTTGCGGCACCAACTGTAACTTCAAAAGCACATATTGTCGTGAATTGCTCGAAATGTGGAGCAGATAAACAGCCGACAGCTGAAGAAGGGTCGTTCTTTACTTGTCTTGTATTACATTTCGTTCTCTTATGGTTCGCCAAAAAAAGCAGTTTGTTTTCGTATTTCATGTTGTTTTTCGTATTTTGGATTTCATGCTTACGTATTTCATGTTGTTTACATTTTGTGACGTCCTTTACCCATATCTGCATATTTATATATACATATATATGTCAGTATGTACATATATGTATGTATATATGCCTATATATATATTTTTTACCGAAAGCGAGGAAAAATGTGTTTTTTATAGTAGTCTGACCTTAGAGTCCCTCATAGCGTGAGGCATTATTGTAGTATTGTAATGCCCTTATATAAATATAAATATATATTTCGGGAATTAATGATAGATTTTTCACTTATGAGGTTTTTTTAACGCTAGCAACTTGATGAATTCTTGTAAAAGAATTCGTCCTATTATTGAATTTATATATATATTATTTATATTATTATATGATTGAACGCCACACATCCATTTCCAAGTATATATACATATATTCATTTATATATATTATTGTCTGTGTATTATATAATATATTAAATATCTCTTAATAGACATCATAGGGTTATTACAAATATTGGACTATCACATGACAAAATGTTGCCAGTGTTGACACAATAGCCGGAAGTGAACATTAAACTAACGAAATATATCTATTAACATTTGAAACTTTGTCACCGAAGTTTGAAAGCTTTTAATACTCTGTAATTGACAGTTTTTAGATGAAGTCGTCTTTTCTTTATATCATATTAATATTTCAACTATCTGAATATTTGATTTGAAGTCCAATTTCGTCCTACTGTCATTTCTCCGTGTATGTACATATATATATATATATATATATATATATATATATATATATATATATATATATATATATATATGTGTGTGTGTGTGTGTGTATGTATATATATATATATATATAAACATATATGCATAACTGATTATATATATATATACATATATACATAACTGATTGCGTGAATGTATTAGTACCACATTTGATTAAATAAATTTAATACATTTTTTTTCGTTTACTTGGAGCTGACTTTAGGGTATGGATTTCCAGGTGTCATGCAATCTATTTCCCGTAGCCGTCAGATTTCTCAATCCGATACCGCAGTCGAGTGTATGGGCTTGAAAATTTAATTATCGATGTGTAAATATACATACATATACACAAATATTCAAATATACATGTATATATAGACAGATAGCTGTACATATAATATATATATATATATATATATATATATATATATATATATATATATATATATATATATATATATATGGATATATATATGGTTGTGCTTAAAGTCGAAAAACTAAACAGAGTTGAAAATACATAATATTCAAATGTAATTAAATGATTCTTTCCAAGAATCTTTTCATTGGTTGCCAATTTTTTCTCGCTCAATGATTAATTTTCATCATATTTACATTTTCTTTATGATGAACTTTCACCGTACCTTCAACATAGTGTTATGCGAACATTTATTAACGTACACAAAACTACAAAAAAAGAAAAACATGTGAGGTGTACCAGACATTGTGTGATTCTTGTTATTATGTTATATTAGTAAGAGAGGAGTGATTGACGTATGTATCGTGTTGGTGATTGTAGTGTTGATGCTGATAGTGATTTTAATGTCTACTGCAGTAATAGTTATGATTGTTTATGGTGATGATTGTGCCGCAAGTGATAAACGTTTGCAAGCCTTTTTAATTTTGATGCCGCATTACATAACACAGTCTACGGTGTACATGCGTGTCTGAAAATCGTATAGACATTATGCCGTATGAAAACATGTGTTCACGCGATATGCTTTATACTACAACAGGATAAAACATGAGTTGAGGTGATAGTACTAATGGTAGTGCTAGTAGTGGGTAGACGTGTCAATAGTAAGTCGATTCGACCCCATTGCACAACTAGTTGCAGGTGTTGTAGCCATTTTCATAACTTCACAAATATAAAGGCATTGTTGAAAAAGGTGAAAAAGGTTAGCATTATTTAATAAGGGCGCTGAATTCTCAGAATTGTGGACGAAAATTTGTTTGCATTCTCAACTCGAATTTCACTACTATCAGCATTGGCATTCGCATCTCCGGGGGTCAATAAAATACAATGTCAACCAAGAATTGGAGCACTCCGTCGGTTACGACGACGAGGGTCCCAGCTGATACGATCAACGGAACAGCTTGCTCGTGAAATTAACGTGCAAGTGGCTGAGCACTCCACAGACACGTGTACCCCTAACGTAGTTCTCAGGGAGATTCAGCGTGACACAGAGTGTGACAAGGCTGACCCTTTGAAATGCAGGTACTACTTATTTTTGCCAGCTGAGTGGACTGGAGCAACGTGAAATAAAGTATATTGCTCAAGGACACAAAGCGTCGCTGGGAATTGAACTCACGACCTTACAATCATGAGCCGAATGCCCTAACAACTAAGCCACGTGCTTTCACCAACCAAGAATTGCGGTCGATGGTATTCAATAACAAACTCCCCTCACCAATGCTGGCTTTATTCCTGAACCAGGGACTATCGTATATTGTGTATAGTTTCTGGTGTACAATGTACATGTTGGACGGACCAATATACATGTTAAAACTTTTAAGCCCACTGAAGTTAGTCGTAGTAATTTTAAGGCTATCCTACCGAATTAAGTTACATACAGGCTACTGAAGTAGGTGGTGCAGTATTCTATAATCTGATGAGCATTCTGGGATAGTGAATTGTGTTCATTAAAAAGATAAGCCTAGTTAGCAAGAAGAGTTGATTCAGAAACAAGGACAATTACAATAAGTCAGCATCGAAGGATCTTGCCTTCACATGCCCGGCTGGGTAGTGTAGCGAAAGCTGCCTGAAGTTAAATTCTGAAGCCTGGGAAGTGGAGAATACACACGATTATGTATTGCAAGCCAAGTTTGAAATAACAGGATCATCACAGTTTGTTCGTCTGTTTTCTTGATTTTACTTTGAAATCTAGCCAGCAAAATCGTCATATGCGAGATGCGAATGCATGTGCGCACGAATTCATTTGTGTGTGTGTGTGTGCGTGCGTGCGAGTGTGTGTGTTTGAGTCTGTGCGTGCGTGCACGCGTGCGTCTGTATTTGTGTGTGCTTATTCATGTGTGTATCTGTCCGTGTATTTGCATACTCATGCTTGTTTATACGAGTGTTGATGCGCAAACATTTATCTTTCCGACACACACAAACACACAAACACACATACACAGAGCGGTACATATGTATGGATGTATGCATTGACGCGCTTATCTATGTAAATACAAATTTATTAATATGGATGCATATATATACATTTGAATATAGAGGTATAGGCACACACAGACACACAGATATATATATATATATATATATATATATATATATAGATATATATATATATATGAGACGCCATGATTAATCGCTGACCAAACCGCATTCAGTTTTTTTTCTACGTGTCTTTCTCCTTGTTTTCTCCGTATTCTTTCTGTTGAAGAGCGTAACTCGAAACGTTAAAGACTTTCTATATTCCCGAACATCAAACTAATACATCCTTTTGTTGTTTACACCACCTGTCCTCGTCTGTTGTTGTTTTTTTCGTACATTCTCCCATATATATATATATATATATATATATATATATATATATATATATATATATATATATATATATATATATATATATATATGAGACGCCATGATTAATCGCTGACCAAACCGCATTCAGTTTTTTTTCTACGTGTCTTTCTCCTTGTTTTCTCCGTATTCTTTCTGTTGAAGAGCGTAACTCGAAACGTTAAAGACTTTCTATATTCCCGAACATCAAACTAATACATCCTTTTGTTGTTTACACCACCTGTCCTCGTCTGTTGTTGTTTTTTTCGTACATTCTCCCATATATATATATATATATATATATATATATATATATATATATATATATATATATATATATATATATATATATATATATATATATATATATATATATAATTATATATATATATATATATATATATATATATATATATATATATATGTATATATATATATATATATATTTATATATATATATATATATATATATATATATATATATATATATATATATATATATATATATATATATATATATATATATATATACATACATATGATATTAAATAAATGAAAAAGAATGATAAATTATTTCATGAGTTTACTTTATAGCCGTTGTTTCTGCTACAAGACGTTCATAGTTGACTGTTTGTGTAACCCCCATATAGCTTGACCTGAGTATCGAAGATGAAGCTCTGAAGACGCTACTGGGTGATACACGAGCATTAATGTATATATGGATTGCGTCTTACAGGAGAAACAGCTTAAGGTACTGAAGTTCATAACATTATTTTTTATTATCTTCTCATTTATTCAATTTCTTATTACTGATGCTTTAGTCTGTAGCTTATGTATATTGAATTCTAACTCTAAGTTATTAGACTCTCTATGCCAATGTGAATTAATAATAATAATAAAATCAATAATGAGAATAATAATAATAATAAAAATAACAATAATAATAATCCTTCTATTGTAGCTACAACGCCTGAAATAAATGGGTAGGGGCCAATCGATTACATCGACTCCAGTGTATAACTGGATGATGATGATTATTATTAGTCGAGCAAATCGACCCCAGAACTTTTACTTTGGAAGCCTAGTACTTATTCTATCGGTCTCTTTGCCGAACCGCTAAGTTACGGGGACGTAAACACACAACCATGGGTTTTCAAGCGATGTTGGGGTGAAGGCAAACACAGACACACAAACACACACACACACACACACATATATATTCATATAAATATATATACGACGGGCTTCTTTCAGTTTCCATCTACCAAATCCACTCACAGGGCTTCGGTCGCCCCGAATAAAAGACACTTGCCCAAGGTGCCACGCAGTGCGACTGAACCCAGAACCCAGAACCATGTGGTTGGTAAACACGCTACTTACCACACAGCCACCCTGCGCCTATATTTTTATTATTATTATTATTATTATTATTATTATTATTATTATTATTATTATTATTATTATTATTATTAGCAGCTGCAGCAGCAGCAGCAGCAGCAGCAGTAGTAGTAGTAGTAGTAGTAGTAGTAGTAGTAGTAGTAGTAGTAGTAGTAGTGTGATAACTTTATACATCGGTGTATTTGTCCAGTTGTAACAATTAAGATAAAAAATGCTAGACATATATTTCAGACTCGTATAATGTTTTTAATCTAACTCATCCATCTGCATAATGACTTTATTGTACAGTTCACATTTGCTCAATATTATCTTCATTTGGCATAGCTATGTCGGTAATTATAAAAGCAATTGTAAGGTTTATTGTATGCTAACTGGTAGCCTGTATCCATGTATACTAAAATTACATAGTAATTTCTCTTGCATTTTGTATGATAAGCTGATATTTATAAGAGTCCAACAGAGTACTTTCCTCAAATGATAGAAATTGCGTGGTCAGGAAATCATATCGCAACTAACGCATGTTATTGTGTCATATCGTACATAACTCAATCGACATTTTCACTGTTATTGCAGGAACAGTAAATCTACATGTTCGGTTGTAAGTGATGTTCAATAGTGTCGTACATTTGAATAGATTTTGTCGTCGCTTCGTTCTAGCTCAGCAGCAATTCAGCAGTCATATGATTCCAGTTATAACGAGACTGTCATTTCGTCAAACATAATGTCCTTTGTGGAAGTTATCTAAAACGTCGTTCTGCTGTGATGATAGCGTGCAATTTATTTAGAGGGTGTTTTTGTTATTGTATCGTGCAAGTGACAACCTATGTGGTCACAAAAAGACACAATTTGTATCAAATCTGTTAATCTGAAACCGTGTCTATATGCGGTTGATACAGATTTAGATTGGTAGTGAAACTATATTTGGAAACATGTTGGAAGACACAGAATGCGACGTTGACTGTAACAACTACGGAGATATTTTCGAGCTTATGGTCAATTCGTTTAGTTGAAGAATGATAAGAATGTTTATTAGAGCAAATTTTGGGATAAGTAGTTTATATATATATATATATATATATATATATATATATTACATACATACATATAATTTTTCTGAATCTTCAAATTTTTCTGAATCTTTAGATCTTTCAATATGCTAGGCCACTGGTTTAAATTGATATTAATTAAATTAATATTCAATTTTTCACCCTAATTATTTAAAGTTATATATATATATATATATATATATATATATATATATATATATATGCATACACACAAGTTACTCTCTTTTATGTTCGGTATATATTCTTGATCTTTATAATGCACAAATTTAGTTTAATGTATCTCCATATCGTGGATTCAATACCGCATTATTCAAGCAGCCAGTAAGACGGTATGATACAATTTTGATATGATTTTACTGCAATTTCTAGCAGTTTACGCCATTGAATATATCCTGCTATTTGAATCGTTTATTAGAGACCGTACATGTTAATAAGTAATGAGATTGCTCAGTTATAATCAAAATAAGAGCAAACAATATCCCTTCCATCTAAATCAGTGACACACATTTTAGCCTTATAAAGAATTTCCCAAATTAATCAATGGAAATCATTGAAATTCTAACTGTCATATTTGATCATATTGCTAGAAACAACTTCATGACATGGAATCAAAAATAACGAGTTTGTCATAAATGTCCTGAAAATGTATAACAGCAAAAACGTATATTTACCAAAGTTTCCATATAATCATAGTTTATTTAATATTGGGCGCACAATGTTGCGAGAAAAGCTAATTATTTTCTTGAATTATTTGATCAATGTTAATTTCTCTCGATTTTTAAGTTGCTAAATATAAACCGAAACATTTTCGTGGTCACTAGTTCTGCACGAAATAATAGTTGCTAAATTTTCAAGCGGCTTAAGAAGAAGATACATTATATAATGTAGTACGTCATGGCATTGAAAAAAACGAACGATTACGGATAGAATACTTTTCATCATCGATTTTCATTATATGATTTCGGTCGAGGTTAACTAACAGAAACAGCATCAACGCGCTTATATATATATTCTTGTCGTGGTAACATTTATTTTGAGCGAAGGATATGGATGATTTTAGAGCAGCTATGTAGAAATAGATACGTATATAAATTATGATATCTTGTCTCAGCAAACGGAAATAAGCAGTAGAGAGGAAAGTGTTCAATCGGTTGATTTATCAAACCCAAATAGATGAGAAGAAAATTAGACGCCGTCAGGGTAATAAATCTGAAGAAGCTTCTATTGACTGTAAAAATTTTAGTCAGACTATTTAATTGTTTGTTTTGTTGTTGTTGTTTTTTTTCTGACAGATCCGCGCCTTATAAACAAACGAGCACAAACACAAACAGACCCACACAAACGTGATCGTTCGACCATCGAATCTGACGATGTCATCACAACAGCCGGGAACAAATATAATAAATTAATAAATAAAATCCCTGATTTATGAAGAAACAGATATACAGACGAATAGACGAACACACATATGATAGTCTGACCGTCGAATTTAGCTATGACCTTGAACAGATAGAAAAGTTTATAAATAGATAAAATTACATAATGAATTGAAGAAGGAAAAAGTTAAATCAAGAAACGGGTAAGATGTCTCACGGTTTAATGAAATCGACTTTGTTTACATCATCTTTTCTAGCATTTTCCACTTATAGAAAGAGCAAAGAAGTTGTAAAGAAGGTTGTTCAGTTTTCTTGAGCGCAGATATCGAAACCTATCCCTAATATAACTTGACGACCAAATTCCAGGGCCACTTACCATTTATGTTTGTTCTAACTGCGCATACCTACGAAACCTACTGTCATTTACTGTCACCGAAAGCCTCCAGCAACCTGACACCGCATAAATTCATTAAATGTGAGAAAAGTTAACAAAAGTGTCAGATAGAGAAAATAGATAATAGGTAGATGTTTGATAAATGTCAGACAGTTTTAAGTGAAAGTGAGAAGGTCTCACATCAGACACATGCTCACACAATACTGCTTTCACATATTTGCACAAGACTAGCGATTTCAAGGTGGGATATGAAACGATTACATCGATTCCAGTATTTAACTTGTAATTATTTTTTCGAGTCCAAAATGAACGAAAGGCAAAGTCGACCTCGAAGAATTTGAACCTAAAGTCAGACGAAACGCCGCTAAGCATTTTGCCCGACGTACTCTGCCAGCTCACTTCCAGTAGTAACATAAAATTAGTTACTGTAAAAATGCCCGAGCTCCACATTTCACAGCGCCATCGAAATCTATGTGCACCCGGATCATAAAACATTATCCCTGGTGCTTACGTTGCACCTAGCTTCTAGCCTAGCACAATAGAATGTTGCCACGTGTACCAGATGTCTGCATAGACTTGCTGTCTCCTAAGTTGAAGCCGTGGCCAGAAGAACTAGTTATGCCTTCCATGAACTACTTGAATGGATTGCGAACATTACACCATTTACCTCAACAGTCAAGATTTGCGGGGGCTGCCAATTTCCGACGACCTGCCTATGCAATAATTTGTACAGGAATATTGCATGTTACAAATAGAACCCACAAACGACCTGATATTACAGATAGATAGATAGATCGATATATCGATAGATAGATAGATAGATAGATAGATAGATAGATAGATAGATAGATAGATAGATGCAGGTACATATTTATCTATGTATCTGTGTGTATAGAGAATCAAATGTATACGCGTGCGCGCAAACAGACAAACAGACACACACACACACGCACACACACACACACACACACACACACACACACACACATATATATATATATATACATATACATATGTATATATATATAAGAGAGAGATAGAGAGAGAGAGAGAGAGAGAGAGAGAGAGAGAGAGAGAAGCGAAAGAAAGTGAAAGTTGAACTGTTGATGTAACAATGGCTCTCTGATGTTATCATTTGCATTAAATTGTGAATATACAATTGTATTTTATATCACCAAACACGTATCAATGCAAACGTATACGCATAATTTCTTGTATACTAAAATTAAAACTATATGGAGAAAGTTACGAAATGCCCGTAAATCTACGTCACGTGGTTAGATATATATTCACTTCTCATACCTCCGGACATATGTTTATATACCCCTCCGCGAATAATTTTATCACTCCGATTACCAAGATTTTCAGTCACGTGGATACTTTTCATTGCTTTGCATTGATCACTATGTAGTTAGATAGCCGAGTCCGTACCTGGAGGTCACTATGATAGCTGCGTGACTCTCTGCATCCATATCCTATACTACTCATTTATATATTTGTGTGCGTATGACTTTGTGTATGTATGTATATAAAACTGCATTACTACCTTCAGGTGAAAACGCTTGGATATTACAGTGACGTATAAAACAAAACTGGCGATAGACATACTAAATTCAGTTTAGATTTCACAGATATTCTACATGTGTACAACACTATTCACTCGTTTGTTCGACACAGTTCAACGTTTCTGTATGTGTTTATATACATTCAATTTCGTGTCGCTGTAGTAGTTGAATTCTGTATCAGCAATACTCCAAGAGACCTCAGAGTACAGACGTTCTAGGTCAGACATCACTATCAATGTTTTAGACACATTTGGAAAGATTTCATTCTTCAGTGTGTTCTCCTTTGTTTGTGACAGACAATTTACTGAGATTTCTAGACGTTTACGTGAGTATATTGGCGTGTATATGTGTGATTTTACATGTGTTTGCAGTTGGACGAATGTCACACTTCTAACCACACAGCCTGATGAAATATATCTACGAATAAACATTCACTTGTTTTTTATTCATACATATTTCGTGATGGACCACGTTATCCAATATCATTCTTTTGCACTTTATAGATTTGGCCGTCCATTTAACTAAGTCATCCGCAAAGTACAACTTCGTATTTGGCTCGTATTTATTTATTTGGTGTGGAGATTGTAAGATTAAAATAATTTATTAATTTATTAACTGTAACACCTTTAGGGTAACATTTTCATTAGATTCAAACTATATAATTACCAATATAATTCATTTCATTTATTTTTTAACTTTAGGTGAGATTTTTATATTTATTACTTTCTATTTAT
>NC_142935.1:93605444-93612944 GCF_046866305.1 Octopus bimaculoides
ATCTTATCCATTGATAATTTGCTGAAGTTTGGAGTCATCAGTGAGTGTTTTATGAAGCTAGAAAGGTCGTGTATATAGAATATAAACAGAAGCGGGCCAAGATAGTCCCCTGAGGGACACCACTAGTGACTTTTTCTGAGCTTGAGTGGATTGCACCTATCACAGCATGGTGTGTTCTGTTCTCCAGGAGATACTCAATCCAGTGTAGTGGTTTTCCACGGATTCCAGCATTTGGCAATTTTGACGGCAGGATATTGCGTTCGACTCTGTCCAATGCTTCACTGAGGTCAAGATATATATATGATCCTGATTCCAAGCCTTTACAGACATCGATGTGGTGTAAAAGCTGTGTTAGATATTCCCTGCCGCAGGGAAAGCCATGCTGGTTTGAATTTAGGGGATTGTGGGTCTCCTTGATCTCACCACCCTTTCAAACACTCTGATGGTATGGGAGGTGAGTGAGACTGGGTGATAGATGACTGGGAGGGATTTGTTTCCCTGTTTGAAAATCGGGATGAGAGGCTGGGATAAGAGTTGCTTCAGTATATAGCCTGAGTTTAAAGAATTTCTCTAGAGGTTGGTTAGAGGGTCTGCAATTTGGTGTCTACATTCCTTCAAGGCACTTGCGGGGAATCTATCAGGACCTGCAACAGAATAGTATTTGATATCATTAATTGCTGCTATTATGTCTGAAGCAGTAGAGGTTATGTCCGAGACTATATGTTGAGGATCGACTTCGTTCACATCCCTTATGTCAATATCAATGGGATCACTAAAGACAGAGCAGTGTTGTTTTTGCAGTACTTCTGCCGTTTCTTTAGCATCATTTTGGAGAATGCGATTATCATCGATGATTCAACCAACAGGTGAGACTGCAGTTCTATGCTTATTTAGGTTCTGTTTAATTTTTTTTATTACCCACAGGCCGTTAGGTCAGACATGGACTGGACCAATGCTGTTGAATGTGGATGCTGTATGTAGGATTATTTTAATTGGGTGATACTTTTGATACTCCTGATGAGTAGTTTTTTTTTCCCTTTGTTGGGAGCCTGTTTCTGATTATGCAAGTGAATTTCGTTGGAGCGTGGTTTGAGCATGTACAGATGACAGTGTCCTCAAAGTGCTGCCATGTGATTTCAATGTCGGTGGAATAGAGAATGAAGGACCAATCGGTAAAGGACAGATACTATTTTTTTCTGATTGCTTCCCAGTCCGCATCATAGAAGTTTATGTTGTCAAATAAGTGCAGAGGAGTGAGATTCACTGGCTTGGTTCTAATATGCCGGAAATTAAATTTGCAGAATATCATGTCGTGGTTGGCGAGGAGAATCTTTTCAAATGCTGTAAATGGAGGTATATATACACACGCACACGCACGCACATGTATGTATGTATGTATTTATGTATGTATGTATGTATGTAGGTAGGTAGGTAGGTATGTATGTATGTATGCATGTATGTATGTATGAATGTATGTATATGTAGCCGCAGCACACAGAAATGCATGCACTAAAACATTTTTTAGTACAAAAGTAGCATGTCATCCCTTTTTTACTTTCACGCTTTTTGTTTTTGTTATATATGCCAAATTTAAGTTATGAATACGTACAACGGTATATTTTGAGTTAAACTATAATACATAAGCATCTATTATAACAAAAATAGATGCATATAAATACATAGAACAAATCTATTTACCACTTGTGTAAAAATATTAGACCTCTTTGTAAATATAAAACATATATATGTTTATGATAAGCTAAAGTTTCGAACCGTTCATCAATATTTTGAAATACACACACATATATATATATATATATATATATATATATATATATATACATTTATATATATATATATATATATATATATATATATATATATATATATATATATATATATATATATATATATATATATATATATATATATATATATATATATATAAATATATATATATATATATACATATATATATATATTTCTGCGTATGTATGATGTGCATGTATGTATATCTATGTGTAAACTTAACCATTTTTATATATGTACGCAAAAATATGTTAATAGTTTGTTTGTGTTATAAAATGAATAACAAAATTGTTGTTTTTGGGATGTTATTCTTGTGAGTTGGTTTTTTTTTCTAATTTTCTCTTCTAATCTTTTGTACATTATTACTACAATATTATATATTATTAACATATAGTCTCACACGTAGTCAATATCATCGAAGGCCTAGACATGATCTTCACACCGATTCACAAATTCACACACACACATCAACATTATCAGGAGCTCCATCATGTCACATACAGCCACTACACAATATAGCAACATAACACCATCAGACACACATATGCTTCTCTCATACCCCACTGTACACTATCTTATACCCACCATTAATATTTCGAGAATAGTTAAATAGATGAGTTCAAATTCCTCTGAAATTTATATTGCATTTTATCCCCCTTCGGGGTCCATTTAATAAGTAACAGTTTAACACTCCCCAAAATTTCTGACCTTGTACCAAAATTTGCAACCGATATTTCGAGGATACTTTAGGCAGCGAGTCGTCAGAAGCGTTAGCACTCCGGGCAAAATGCTTAGCAATATTTCGTCTGTCATTACGTTTTGAATTTAAATTCCGCTGTGGTCGACGCTGTTTTTCTTCCTTTCTGATTCTATAAAATAATTAGCAATTGCCCACTGCGATTGATGTAATCGACTAACCCACTATCTCAAAATTGCTGGCCTTGTGTCAAACTGTGAAACCAATATTTTGAGAACACTACTTCTTTACATTAAATTATACCATCTCAACATCGTCACGCCACAACGACCCTACTGCATTTTCGCAAATATCATTGTTACAAAATACCACATAATCGCAACTATCATTGTCACAGTTTCATAGAAACCACAACGCTGTTACTCATCCTGCTAAAGTAAACAGTCAAATAACCTTCAAACTGCACGCTACCAACCTTCATCAATGAACAATACATTCAACAATATATGCTAGTAAGAAACGGGTAATGAGATGGTCAGAGCCAAAAAGCCTTCGTTTATATTATTATAGGTGTGAATCAGCACCGCCCTGAGGCCATATACACAACAGCTAGGATGGTCACGGCTGGAAAGATTTTGAACATATTTGTAGAGTAAAAGATTTGACCTGGCTATAAAAACCAAAATAAGCAACTCACCACCACTGCTATTATTATCACTCACACAACCCTTACCAACACTAACACGACTAGAGTAATATTATCTCATGCATATATTGAAACTCCTATCAGCTGTTTACAGTTGATTACCTCCCTTCGTTTCAGATATGCAAATTATAGTCTCCTCTGACTCAAGTTAAAAACATACATATCCTCCTTTCCATTATACAACCCAGAGATAATAAACATTCAAAATGATTATAAAATCTGATAGAGGTCAATTCTCGGTAGACTTTTCTTAACTGATATCTTAGAAATATTTTGGTCTCCAATCATAGGATTTATATCACTCTCATTTTTTTTTTTATGTTTAAATATATAGGAATTAAATGAGTGTATGTTTTGCATATAAAGGATAGTGAGGAATCACCTGATAAATTTATGTATATGAGCTATGTGTGTATTTGAGAGTGGAAGTGCGTATTTAGCTCTTTATGTATATGTGGAGGTATTTCAATGAGTATCGATCTGTTTCATTTTACTTTTCTTGTCTTTAATGTGACAAATCTTGCATATTTACAGGGAAGACTTAAAGGAGAAAACAGCAAATTTTATCTTTTGCAGTAAATAAATTGCATTCTCTCCGCCTTGCAAATAGGAAAAGAAGACCGTCGACACGAAGAACAGCGAACCATATCGGCTGAAAAGCAAACTCTGCTATACATGGTTCTTTTCTTTAGCAAGTTGCTTTCGTATTGATTTGACAAAGAGTTGCAGTTTGGGGACCACCGACACACGTGGTCTCGAAAATGACCTCTGTGAAAAGATATATCCGTGGGACGGAGCCTTTTACGCAACCATCTCCTTCTTTGCCTTTCGTTAGAGTTTCCCGGTTTACGCCTGAAAAGGCAAGGTTTGCTATAGAAACGACGTCCTAAACTTGGTGTTACAAATGAAAGAAACAGAAATTCTCGATCAGGAAAACAGTTGTTCCAATCGGATACCTGCCACCACTGCTGTGAGAGCCAAGAAACACCAGTCACGAATGGAAAATGGTAGCGTTGTGCTTTCGTTTTCCTTTTTTCTTTCTTTGAGTTGGGCATGGCGAGGGAAAAGTTCTCTCAAACCTCATATATTCCATAGTGGTATATGTGAAATTCACGGAGGCAGATCCTCAGTGAAATATACACTAATTGTTGAGGATAGTAATGGCTCATGAAGACAACGCCACATTGATCAAGGGCAACTGTTTCCAACGAACTTATTTGTTAGTGTGTATGCACGCTATCTTTCGTCTGTATGTGAGAGTGTTTGTTTGTCTTTGTGTATTTGTATTCGTGTCTGTATATATACATATGTGTGTATGTGTGTGTGTGTGTGTGTGTGTGTATGTATGTGTGTGTATGTGTGTGTGTATGTGTGTATGTGTGCGTGCGTGCGTGTGTGTATACGGTCTACTCTTTTACTTGCTTCAGTCATTTGACTGCGGCCATGCTGGTGCACCGCCTTTAGTTGAGCAAATCGACCCCAGGACTCCTTTGTAAGCCTAGTACTTATTATATCGGTCTCTTGAGTCGAACCACTAAGTTACGAGGATGTAAACAACCACCATCGGCTGTCAAGCGATACTGGCGGGACAAACACAGACACACAAACATATACACACGCATACATACATATATATATATATATATATATATATATATATATATATATATATATATATATATATACGACGGGCTTCTTTCAGTTTCTATCTACCAAATTCACTCAGAAGGCTTTGGTCGGCCCGAGGCTAAAGTAGAAAACACTTGCCCAAGGTGCCACGCAGTGTGACTGAACCCAGAACCATGTGGCTCGTAAGCAAGCTACTTACCACACAGCCACACCTGCGCCTATATGTATAAGCTTAGAGTACGTCTGTGTTTTTGAGTATATATCGACCGTATTAAGAATAAAGTTCAGGAGCAAGAATGGATCTCATATGTATACAAAATGTTTTTACCCTGTTCCTTAATTAAGTAGAAAATATGTCTTAGGTGTACAAAGAGGTACCATTAGATACGGTAGGCCACTGAGCGATAAATAACATGAATACTGTACACACCGGTTTGTTGTGAATGTAACATTATCATTTATGTATGCGTAAAGCGTTAAACTTACGAAATTGAAAGACTTAAATATAAATGGGTGTCAATGGAAAAGTAAGGTCCAGCTGGGTCACAATATTTAACACAAAGCAAGATATTCCACTTGGTAAACATATACTCTGAGTGGTGATGTACTTTCATCTTTATTTTGAGAAACACATTCCTTAGGGTTCTAACAATGATTAAGATGTACATATTAATATGCACAGTTAGACATTTGTGTTCCGAGTTTACATTTGGCCAAGCTAAGGTGGTAGCATTTTCCAATATATAGAATATGTTTAAAATGTTACAATGTTACTTTAATGTTTCATAGACGTCCTCTATTAAATTACATTCACACGACAAAATGTGTCCCTTTGAAATGACGCCGACGTCTGTATTCTTCATACCAAATCTAACCTTCCAACAACGAGGTTAATGCACAGACATAGCATGAATATTATATTATTAAACAGGTTCTTCCAATATTTGTAAGGTAGACTGAAGGAAACGAAGAAGGCCACTATCAGTTAAGTGATAACATTATAGACTATAATTTAATTTTCGTAATGAAAGTGAATTACAGACAACACAGAAAGGTGAATATATAATATTTTAATAAATGAAAACAGTTCATTACATTCCTTATGTGGTAGGATTTGTTGTCGTTTCACAATTAAGAATAGATAGATGGAGGTGTAATTTTTTTTTCCTGTTTGATGTGTCACACTTCGCACTAATATATAGTATCTCGTTAGCTAAATTATCATTATCACAAACCATTTAAATTAGAAATAGTCGCAGTAAAAACACACCTATTACTGTCATTAGCCAAGTAGCAGAAACTTAAGTAAGGAGAACAAACAATCATTGCTAGATTCTCAGAACAATTTTTTTACAACATGGGATAAACTTGGAAACTATGCGGATGACCGCTCGGAAGAAATTATATGCTGAGGTTTTTGAAAGAATCGGATCGGTAATTTCTCCTCCAGTTTCACCTTGTTTAATTCATAGCAGTCAATAAAGAAATCATCTTTATCATCATCATCATCATCATTATCGTCGTTGATGTCGTTGTTGTCGTAATCATCATCATATTTATCATTATTATCCTTATCATTATCCATGATACGCAAGAATGTGTTACATTCGGACGGAATCAATATCTGTGATGGCTTAGACATCTTACGATCCTTGTTGTTCCCAATAGAACAGGTCTCTGAATTAATGCAATTCACGTAGTTACACCAATCTCAATGAGGATATTTCTACGTCCTCAATGAGGATATTTCCATATCTAAAGCAACTAAAACAGATGCGATTAGTTTTGTATAAACCTCCGTAGTCTTCGCATTTCCGTAGCTAAACCATGGAATTTTCATATTTTCCTTCTATTCATTGACCAACAAATTCATGTCCGCATATATAGGCATATCTATGATGACGTTTCTTATTTTAACATGTCGAAAACGATTACATCTGATCGCCTTCCTTCAACTTCATGAACAGTTTGTATATTATTATTATTATTATTATTATTATTATTATTATTATTATTATTATTATTATTATTATTATTATTATTATTATTATTATTATTATTATTATTAAGGTGGTGAGCTCGAAGAATTGTTAGCGCCCTGGATGAAATGCTTAGCGGTATTTCGCCAGTCGCTACGTTCTTAGTTCAAATTCCACCGAGGTCGACTTTGCCTTTCACACTCTCGGGGGTCGATAAAATAAGTACCAGTTGAACACTGATGTCGATGTAATCGACACATCCCCTCCACCAAAATTGCTTCCGTTGAGGCAAAATTTCAGATCATTATTATTATCATTATTATTAACATTATTATTATTATTATTATTATTATTATTATTATTATTATTATTATTATTATTATTTTTATTATCATTATTATTATTATTATTATTATTATTATTATTATTATTATTATTATTATTATTATTATTATTATTATTATCATTATTATTATTATTATTATTATTATTATTATTATCATTATTATCATTATTATTATTATTATTATTATTATTATTATTATTATTATTATTATTATTTTTATTGAGGGAGAGGGCAGCGCATGTCATCAAAGTGACACGGGTATAAATATACGAAGCCAAATATATACCCATTATAACTACCGTCTGATAAGGGTACACGAGTCGCATGCAACACA
>NC_142935.1:93617944-93625444 GCF_046866305.1 Octopus bimaculoides
TGCTTTATTTTATTGGCCCCGGAAAGATAAAAGGCAAAGTTGACTTCGGTAGAATTTGAGCTCAGAATGTGAAGCCGGAAAAAATGTGGTTAATCATTTTTTCCGGTCTGCCAATGCTTCTGCTAGCTCTTTGCCTTTTAACGGATTTTATATAAGATCATATTAAGATGGCGAGCGGGCAAAATTGTTAGCACGCCAGGCGAACGCTTAGCGGCATTTCATCCGCCTTTATGTTCTGTGATCAAATACCACAGAGGTCGACTTCAATTTTCATCATTTCGGGGTCGATAATTTAAGTACCAGTTAAGCACTGTGGTAATCGACATACTGTGTCCTCCTAAATTGCTGGACTTGTGACAAAATTTGAAACCAATCATATTGACATACATTTGGTGGGGTGGAGTGAATGTGTTATAGTTTATTTAATATGCTGTACCTCATTATTTGTGAGATAATCTATCTTAGCCTCATTAACAGGCTACCTGCGTTAATAACACTTACTTCTACAAGATATAACACTTAGCAGTATCACCTTCACCAGAGGTGATTTCCTATGTTAATAGTTACACCGAATCAGAAGTGTGTGAGTTCGAGTTACGACGTGGTTGTTACACTTAATTACGTTGATATCAGGATTACTATATATCAACTATAAATTGACTGGAGTTACCCGTAATACGGCGGGTAACTTTGCCTGTATACTTCTGGCACTAAAGCAAATATCAGGAAATTGGGTGTGCACACAATAATTATTTATAATAATAATTTAACTTTGCTTACGCAAGTTCAGGAATTGACGATTAATTTTCAAAATATATATATATATATTTATTACCGTAAAATAAAATAATATTCGAAATGCAAACACAAATGAAAAATTATTCTCCATGCTGTTTTCATATTATGGAAGTCCACACATACACTCTGATATAACCTCTATCGTACTCTGTGTGTATGTATGTGTGTATGGATGGATGAATCGCGAACAGTTAGATTCTGGGTTCAAAGCAATTTTAAAAATGTTGCTTCAGATACCGAATTAATATCTTGTTTGAATTATACTTCACATAACTATTTCCTGCTATGTATTAAGACCAACAATATTTCCAATATCTAGACTAGGTATCAACACCTCACTCCACATACAGAACTCTTTGTTGCTATTATCTATGTTGTAGAACCTCGCTCGTTTTGAAACATATCTTACGATCTTTCATCACAAGATTATTAAAAAGATTATGTATTTACAATTCTGCCTGTCAATGATAATACGAAATTTTATTTTTATTTTTAATTTTTTATTTTATTTTATCTTACTTTTTTTTCGGGGGTGCAGATTGTCAAACTGTCCTTCGAATTTTGTAGATAGTGTATTCAATTAAGTTTGCATTTCTGTTAGCCTTTAAGTGCAAGTTAATAATTTCCAGTTAAGACGTCATGGAAGTTCATTCAAGGAATTAACGATCACTTTGAAACAAACACCGAATTGTCAAACACATCTGTTGGTTCATCAACAGCCAAAGAAATACCATTGGATATCTTGTGTTTATTGTTTAACGGGCACAGGATATTTCATTTACTTTATGTTTACGACTCATCTGTTTACTCTTTTCGCAGAAAGGCTAATATTCTTAAATCTAGTTTTCCCTGGACAAATATCTTCAGCTGCTGGTATCATATAAGATTTAATTAATTTACCGTCGGAAAGTGGTTTTCGTTTCGTCATGCACAAATAAACAACTCTCATACTAGCTTTTGCGACAGGTTCGTTATTGGTATTAGTCCTAAGGGTAAAGAACTGTTGCTATATAATATCCTACTTGCATATTTCCCATGACGAAACCATTTTATTAGATAAGAAACGGCGAACTCAATAATGTTAGCATTACCCAATAAGAACACATCAACTATACATCCGTTTAAGAGTAAGCAGGGGAAAAGGAACGCTCGCCGATGTGCAATAGGAAATCACAGTCATTTATTTAAACGACTGACCCCTTGTCCGTAGGATATACATCCGTTAACCTATAAATCCGTTGGAACAATACGTATGTTTTTGTGTACGTTATATGTATGTATATATGTATGTATAAGGAAAATGCTAAAATAATTTTGTCATGAATAACATTTTAGTACCAGTTTCAGTCTTTTCGACTACTTCAATTTAGATTTAAAGTGAGAAAAACAATTAAATTGTGGATAAGATAAATGAGATATTTTTTTTTTTAAATAAAATATTCCCATAGTCTTGAAATAGGTAGGGCATTTTCCTTTCTTCTCCTGTCCTTTTCTTTTTTCTCTTTTTCTCTTATACATATATATATATATATATATATATATATATATATATATATATATATATATATATATATATACATATATATATATATATACATGTATATATATATAATATATATACATATATATATATACATATATACATATACACAAATATAACTTACATATATATATATATATATGTATATATATATACAGAGAGAGAGAAAGCGAGAGACAGTGAGAGAGAGAGGGGGAGAGAGAGAGAGGGAGAGAGAGAGGAAGACGTCATAAGATTCTATAATTTTTTGGGGAAATTATTCGGTTTGTGAAACAGCGCACGTCAAAGTTATAAAAATGGTAAATTATTAACATTGTGTGTATTTGTGTGGTGTGGTGTGTGTGTGTGTGTGTGTGTGTGTGTGTGTGTGTGTGTGCGAGTGTGTGTGTGTGTGTGTGTATGTGTGAGTGTTTGTGCGTGTGTGAGTGTGTGTGTCTGTTGTGTCTGTGTGTCATATGTATATATTGTGTTGAGTCAAACGTTTTGCAATATTTTGGTAACATATTAGCAATTTTCTTTTACAACAAAAACAGCTTTGTTTCAAGTTTCAGAAATCTGTTCGGGGTCATTCGTGCGGGTATGAGGTCCAGCGTTGTTTTGTTGCGGAAGAGATCGCTTTCTGTTAACCAAGGCCGGATATTTTTGCCGCTCAATGGCATTTATCGAATCCAGGTTCTCGGAATACTGGTTTGTATCGATGAGTCTACTGTGCGGAACAATATTCTCGTGAATTAAGTCTTCATAATTCCACCAGACCCAGAGCAAAAGTTTGTGGAACACACATGTTTTCGAAACACCCGTGTTTGGTAATGAGTTCCAGAGTTTGGCCCTTGGTTTTAATCATGCTTCTACACCTTAGGTTTGCGGAAGTATATATCTCTCTGGTTTTACTTGTTCTTATCCATCGCGCACTTCCTGCGATCGCAACATTTCATCAATTAAGACAAGATGTAATACCAGGGAAGGAGTTCTTTGCTTCGAAGAGGAGGATCTTTTGGAAGCGTGGGATCAAAGAACTGGCATTAAGGTGGCTTCAGACAGTGCAACATAATGACCTCCACTTTGAATGCTAGGCTGTTCTTGTAACATGCCAATTAAAGTCATAATATAGCCAAACTTTTGACTCAACACATTACACACATATATATATATATATATGTGTGTGTATGTCTGTGTGTGTGTTTGCATGTATAATACATACGAAATACATACACGTACATACGCTAACATATATACATGCACAAACACAGACACATATATACATACACAGTCGTGAGTTCGATTCCTGGCAACGCGTTGTTTCCTTGAACAAGATACTTTATTCCACGTTAGTCCAGTCCACTCAGCTGGCAAAAATGAACAGTACCTCAATTTCAAACGGTCAGCCCTGTCAGACTCTGTGTCACGCTGAATCTCCCTGAGAACTACGTTAAGGATACATGTGTCTGTGGAGTGCTCAGCCACTTGCATGTTAATTTCACGAGCAAGCCATTCCATTGATTCTATAAGCTGGCACCCTCGTCGTCGTAACCGTCATATGTATATATATGTACGTATATATATATATACATATATATATATATATATATATATATATGTGTGTGTGTGTGTGTGTGTGTGTGTATGTGTGTGTGTGTGTATGCATATATAAATACATACATATATATATATATATATATATATATATATTTTTTTTTTTATATATACACTTACATACATATATATATGTATATATATATGTGCATATATATATATGTGTGTGTGTGTGTGTATGTGTGTGTGTATGTATATAATTAACCACCATGTGTTCCTGAAATTTGGATTATATATAAATATATATATATAATCCAAATTTCAGGAACAATGATGATCTATTAGCGTATAAGGTTGTATGTTTTCCCGTACCGAAAGTTGGTGAGCCGAAAAAGGTAACTTTATACATCATGAGTGTGTGTGTGTGTGTCTGTGTGTGTGTGTGTGTGTGTGTGTGTGTGTGTGTGTGTGTGTGTGTGTGTGTGGGTGTGTCTGTGTGTATGTGTGTGTGTGTGTGTGTGTGTATTGGGGACCTTGTTACGGAGACCGAAATATAACCGGTAAAATTCTTGTTAGGAGATTTGTTGTCAGAAAAGTATTATACATAAATACATATTTCCGTGCAGACACTGGGAATAATGTTTTTGACATACGTGACCTGGCCGAAAGGGTTTTGGCAATTTCATTCCTCGTTCAACTTAAAAGTGTAATATTTTTATTTTATGACAGATATGAACAGAAAACAATTATCTTCTGCTTTCGGCGATTTTATAGACTTATATTGATCGTTTACAGACTATACGTAAAACACTGCTCTGCGGGCAATTTTCTGCTTGTAGCTAAAATATTATTTACACCTTTGATTTCTAATTCATGTATTTTTCTCTATGTTACGTCCAATTTATCCTTCTAACCTTTATTCGTCTCATAATATTCACTCAATAAATATGTTTAAAGTAATTGTAAGGACTCAAAGATAGTGATAGAATTCATGAAGAAATCAAATATTATGTTGATTTAATTTAGGAACATCAAAGTCTTCAGCTTATTGCATATAGATATATCAGATTTCGTTATGCTGTATGACAAAATCTGAATTGTACTGGAGAAAAACTCATGCAGAAAAACTTACTGTAGATTCGAACACGTTATTTCATAACATGGGGAATTTATTTTTCATATATATATATATATATATATATATATATATATATATATATATATATATATATAATCATAAGTATACAGGGATTAGCATGAGTTGCTTCTCCAACATACTGAGAATTTAGAAATAGCAGTCAAAGAACTACTGATTCCAAACTACAATTTTTTTCTCTAACGGATGGCGATATTTATGGCACACACAGAACAAAAAACAGAAGAGAAAAGCAAAAACAAACCTGCCTTTAGTTAATTGAGTACGACGTTTCATGGTTAAGAGTATGAAGCTACTCTATTCCGATCTTCAGCCCAATATTCGAATAAATTTGAAAGTGTCTATATAACTCATGGGGACTTTTATATATTTATATATATATTTGCATTAATAGACCTCAATTACACATGTGCACATATGCAGAGGCGGGAGTGTTAATATTACTCATCATCATCATCATATGAACTACGATAACACGAGCGTTAATTCCCCAACAAAGGAATTAACTGTCGAAAATATTTAACAGATAACACGGTGCCGTCCTTATCATTTCCGTTAGTAATCTACTAAGATGGTTCTGTCTTTTAAAACATTGTGCATAGCTATCACATACTTTAGTTGAAATAAAATGAGTTTTTAGTTGCTAGAATTGACGTAAATTTGAAGCACTTTTCTAGTTCAACATTCTCTTTCTTAAAAATATCCAACAAATATGAAAAAATTCTGGAATCAATATAATTTGGCTGATGCTGGATAAAACTTATAGTTTGGAGACATGTTTTTTACTGATATGTCTACGGAAAGTAGCGTTATAAAGTGTATGAGAGTGCATGAGAGGGAGAAATGACAAAAAGTGTACGCTATCTTACTATTAATTAAAATTAATGTTCTCTATTTGATATTTTCTTTAACAAATACGTTAAACAATTGATAAAAATATATTGAAATTAGAATTTTTTTTAGAATCTTTTAGACAGCGTAGGCTTTAATAATTGCTTTTATTTAGTAAAATTTACATACTCGTGCCTAATTTATATGTAACTTTCTTTATCGTAGAATAGATGGTTGCCTTTTGGCTATAAAAAGAAAGCTTCGTGAAAACTTTTTCTGTAGATCTCCTGTAGCTGTAGCAGTAATCAGGTTTTTTGAGGAACACCGGATATATATTAAAAATATTGTGGCAGATTATAAATTGCTGTTAGAAAGATTCAAATATATACAGTAAATCTTTAGTGAGCAAAATTAAAATATTCATTTCCGAAAATTCTTTCATGTAGACAAAACTAAAATATGTATTGTAAAATAATTTACGGAGGAAACTTTCAATTTTGATATTAATAATATATGTCATTTCATTTGAGACAATAGCAAAAATGAGGTTTCTTCATACTATGCATGTAACGTGAAGTAGGTAAGGAAAACCTAATATGCCTCATGCAGCATCATATTTCCAGTGAATTCTTTGAACCGGAAGAAATGTCTTTCCGCACGTATTTTGCTCACCTCTCCAATGAAGGATGAATTTTGGTGAAGATATTGCTTGTCATACATACCAGAAATGATATAATTGAAACATAGCCTTGACAATTTTTCAATTCGGAATCTAGAACGAAATTCGTTTTAAATTCATCTTTTATTAGTTCGTATTTGTGCAATAAGTAAGTACTATAAAATAAAAGAATTCTTTCAGAAAGTTATATCGACAATTTGCTGAGACAGTCGAGTAAACGAAGGGATAAGAATAGATACACATATGTACCTATAGACACATATACAAACATATATATACCTTTCATTCTTTTGTGGTCGATAAAAGAACAAGAGTACTGGGATGGATCTAATCGATTTTTGCATCTCCTTGATAAATTACTGGTATGGTGCCTATAGTAGAGAGCTTTAGTTTTTATTAAACATTAAGCTAATTAGAACATGCGGACACAGAATTTAAAATAACGTTACCTTGGTTCTTCGCGAAATAGATTTCTTGAGCAAGATCAATATTCGTACGCTATCATAAATTCGCCGTCTTCAACTAAACACGATATGTTGACTGAAATGTCGAGAAATGCGACGGAAGTGTTGGAAATACTGTAGGAGAATTCGAAGGATTGGATAAAAGAGAGGAAGGAGTCTAGTTGTTCGTGGGAGAGTGAAGTCGCACCAATACTGTCATCAATCGTGAGAATATTTGGGCCTCAACGTAGCCAAAGTACAGGTTCGCATAGTTGGTCTCGTTCGGTTAATTCTCGTCCAGTTTATTCTTTTAAATGATGGGGCACTGAAATGCAATCACGTTTTACTTGGATAATTGTGTGATTGGCTTTTGGTGAAGGAGGGAGTTCGATACCGCTGCCCTCTTTTGAGTTTCCTGCCTTGATATCGGTTCATCTGGGATCTTGGATAGCAAGTTGTTGCTTGAAAAAATATATCACCACTCTATGGAGATTCGTCAGATAATTTGGCAAGGAGTTAA
>NC_142935.1:93627944-93642944 GCF_046866305.1 Octopus bimaculoides
ACCATATCGGCGTTGTGCACTATTCCTATACAGGATTTTAGTAATAACATTTACTTGAAAAAATATGTCGTTGGTTTTGATGTAAGAATAATAGTTCTGGAAATATTCAGATGAAGTGGTGAAAGTTGGCAACTGAAGCTAATATTCGGCGATAATTTTCAATTGCTTTCTGTTTAGGCAACAATAAATATGAAGTGGCTGTTAAAAACTGTGCACAATGCTGGTGTTAAATAGTGTAGTGACTCTTTATAATGATTGTATAGTGAAGATAAATGTTTTCGGCAATTATAATTTTCTATAATCAATAAATCGCATTCTATTTACATCGTCAATGTATTAATGGTTAAAAATCAATAAGTCAAGTGCTAATAGGCAGAGCCGAAGCAGCGTGAACAAAAGAGGTGTTACTCAGCTTGAACCTACATCAAGTTCATTTTCAGAAGCAACTAGAAGTCACCACGATAAACGAATTAAGAAGAAAAAAGAAAAAGAAGATATAATGATAACTACATGTGTGATAAAACTGAACCACGTAGACACAATGTTGAATGCGGATATATTTAAATAGCAAGCTAAATTTAATTATGCTAAAGTGACATTTTGAGACAATATGCGCAAATTTAACATATCTAAATGCAGAATATTTTAAAAGAATACGTTTAGAATTGAAATAAAAGAAAGCTACATTTTCGCCAAGTTTGAAAAAATTAAAATGAAAGCTCATTTACTTGCCCCATATGGCTTTGGTTATCAACAAAACAAGGTGAGTGAAATACATACAAATGCAGAAACGTAATAAAGCTTCGTGCAAAGGTGTTGGTGAAATGCGTAGTAGATAGAAAAACTGTCAGCAATATAGATAACCTACCAGTTTCTAATTATAAATTTCAAGTTGTATTTTTAAATGTCAAATGTTTGTGACACTGAAATAAGAAGACGATTAAATAGAATTACAATATTTTCAATTCAAATGAATGTGTCATTAGACTTAAAAGTGATGCTAACGCAAAAAGTTATTATTTCCTCAAATTCATTTACGTAAAATAATGGAATTTCATTCAAAAACTTTGAGTATTTCGAATGATATATCTGCAGCTTTTAGAGCGAATATATCTGTTCTTCCTTTTTTTTCTTGATTATTTAAGAGAAATTAGAATATCAAACTTCGTTGCTATTGTCCTGATTTCGAAGCACTAACAGTGAAAAGGTATACAAGTATACCTCAAGGCATTTGTAGTTAATTGTTTCACTAAGCTTGTCTATGTTATTTAATCAAGACACACTGACTGCATGAACTACGATTTCCTATTTGAAATTACATGAATTCACCATGCAACTTTATTAATACATTCTGAAGTGTTCTGGATACTATTATGGTAGGTGTTGTCGTGTCTATTTTAAATCAATAAAAATAATTGGGTTCTATCTGTGAAGGCATTCTTTTGAATTTTCAGTCACATCAACAGACGAATATTAGGTGGAACATATGGCATACTTTTCAATGCACATACATACTTTCATGAGGTCCATTTTGGAATATTCAGGAATCCAAAATAGCACGCGTCAAAATTCTAAGCAAAATGAGTCCATAATGAATAAACTAAAGTTCTCGATTGTCAATGTTACTATGCATTTCGAGGGGTTTGAAAACTCGCAAATTTACAGATTTCCACAATCACACTTGAATAATAAATTTTGATAGGATAAAATGTTCGAATAATATTCAGTTTAAGTAATGAAACTCGACTACTGAATCTAATATTACGCGATAATTTTCAGTTGCCTTCAGCTTTGGCATCAATATATATGAACTGGTTGTAAAACATTATGTACAGTATTAATGTTAAATAGAGTAGTGATCTTCGGTAATATTGCAGAGTTGTTTCGTCTGTCTTTATGTTCTGAGTTCAAATTCCGCCAAGGTCGACTTTGCCTTTCATCCTTTCGGGGTCGATAAATTAAGTACCAGTTGTGTACTGGAATCGATCTAATCGACTGGCCCCCTCCCCTCAAATTTCGAGCCTTGTTCCTAGAGTAGAAAAGAATACTTGCAGAGTTAAGATGAAAGTTTTCGGCAAATATTCTTCCTGTAACTTAAATATTTGGCAATATTTGTCTGGTATGTGTAAATAAAGTTTTCTTGTTTTTTTTTTTTTCACTAAAACTGAAAGCCAAATTTGTGTTAACATATTTGTAAACTCGATAAAGTGAAGCAATCTTTCATAAGCAGAAAAAGAACAGCAAATATACATCTCATTGGAAATATGTCCTAAAGCAAAAATCCCAAGTGGAACTGACAAAATTTTCCGATTGCATTATTAATGGATTCACCTTGCTATCAGCGCAAAAGCTTTAAAGGTGTTAATGCGATTTCCAACATTATTTTTAAGGGAAAAGGCTTCTTTTTTATTTTACTAAATTCAATGACAAGGACAATATTTGAAATAGATTTTATGTAGAAACTGACTTACAAGTAACGTCCATAATTCCAAATATTAAGAGACACTGTAACCAAAATGTAGGCATCGGAGTGTCATTAACGTTCCATGTCTTAGCAATGAAGCTTGATTTTCACCTTTTTTAGCCTCAAGCAGATAAAAGTAACTACATCATGCTGGTACAGATTCATTTTAATATCTATGTGCAGCATGGCCATAATTATCTGTTAAAATTTCTTTTAAGTTTCAAAATTGCTCTCAATCAATACACTTTATGTGTGCAAAAGTTTAAGAAGTCCTGGTACTGATTTGTTGTACGTGTTTAGCAGAGAGTTTGCTGTGTAACTGTGCCATAAAAGTGGATGTGTCTTGCAAATTATAGGGATTGTACTGGTCAGGGTTATTTTAAAATTGCACAATTAAGGCATGATTTTAACATTTTTGTGTTATTTTTTCCGTGTCTTGTATAAAACCAAGAGCTCCATTTGTTATTGAAGCTGTTTATTCTTATCACATAATTTACTTAGTGCCATTTCAATATTCTTGTACTTTGTCACTTTCCTAATTTTATTCCAGGTGATACTTTGGTCTGGTAAGATCAATATGTCTATCAGAGAAGACCTAATTTCCTCCCTGACATTCATAATTAAATCATCTTATTTGGTTTTGAATCTCCTTGTCAGTTACGACAAGCGTCCCACACGATAGCAGACATATCTCGTTTACATAAGATGACCATCTTTCTCCCATTTTTCATATATGTTCACGCAGATGAGGGATACTGATATATTTATAACTACCATCTTACTTCTAGGATTATATTCAAACTATCCGACACATATACAGTACTCGCTTTTAGTATTATTTTCCTTCGAATATGTGCCGTATTTTAAGTCTTCATATGTCACTTAGAAATTTTGTCTGTATTTAATTTAGTGTGTTCTGCTGTAGTTGATATGCCTCCACTAACTTATGTATTGTCGTATATAACTTGTCCTATACTTCATATTGATTTCAAATTTTGGTACGAGGTCAGCAATTTTGATTTAGGGGCAAATCGATTACACTGCCCCCAGTGTTCAACTGGTGCCTATTTTATCGATCCCGACAGTATGATAGGCAAAGTAGATCTAGGCGGAATTCGAACTCAGAACATAAAAACGGATGAAATGTTGCTGAGCATTTTGCCCGGCGCGCTAACGTTTCTGCTTGCTAATCGGCCTATCAAGAAAATTTTCTCTGCCAAATTTACAAAACATATTGACGAAGTAAAAATGTGTCGAATGTGTTCTATCCTGCTGCAGTTAGGTTATCAGTATACCAAAACCGACACTAACAGCAGAAAGGAGAAGACAGTGAGAACTACGGCTCTGGTAGTGTCAAAAGTTTCAGGATGATCTGACGTTTCCTCTTAACAGAAAACGGAATCCATTAAGGACACTGAGAAACTGTCATTTCATTAGTGCTCAATGGCGCAATAGGTTGCTTGACTGGCATTCATTTGGAAGGGTTGCTTTGAATTTATAAATATTTTATTGGTTTTATCCACTATAGATTATTGTCAGTATAGAGGAGATACTCTCTCGTATATTTATATGTATCTCCCATTACTGACGTTTTCATTTAGATTTGTTTTTGAAAGGAAAACTAGCGAAAAGTATAAAAAGATTTTAAAATCTTGAAAGGCTCGTTTTCTAAAGGGCATGTGATTGGTTTAATCATCATTTTGCTTTGTGATATAGTTCATTCGGTTCACAATTTAGCACCACACGTACTGATCTATAGTACTCTCATAGAATATGGTTGTGTGTGCCTCCTTCATTAATTCCGAAGTAATTGTATGTAACACTTTGATCTTGCTTCTTAAAAAAAACCCATTTATTTCACTATATTCCGAACTATATTTTGATATCCTAACTGAAGTTCTTGACGATGTTGAACAGACTCTTTTAGCGCATGCCTTCTTTGGCAGCCTTTGTGAGGTTTTCTGTATAGAACATACGTCAGTATAGGAGGAAGGAGGAGGGGGGAAGGAGGAGGTAGGAGGGAGGAATGGGGAGGTAGGAGGGAGGAATGGGGAGGTAGGAGGGAGGACGGAGGTGCAGCAGCAGCAGGAGAAAGAGGAGGAAGGAGGGGAGGAGGGGAGGAGGGGAGGAGGGGAGAAGGGGAGGTGCAGCAACAAGAAGGAGAGGAGGAAGAGGAGGAGGAGGAGAAGAAGAAGAAGAAGAAGAGGTTTTTTATATTGTTTTTTTTTTAATATTGTTTTTTATATATTATCTCCAGTGATCTTGTTTCTGTTATTCTAATTAATTTGCTATTAATTTCTTCTTTATAATGCTATGACATTAGCTAGAGTATCAACTACAGCTAATGTCAAAGCATTGGTGTAGTCATGGCTGACATTGTTGTTCATTACTGCTATATCCTCTTGTTCATCCTTTTTGTCGCTGTAATTCAGAATCCAGCAATATCATCGTAAACATCATCACCATCGTTATTTTCATTATCATCATCCACAACCACAACGTTAAAAATCATCATCACGGACAATCATCATCATCCCCATCATCGCCATCGTCATCGTCATCGTCGTCATCAGCACCACGACCACCATCAACGTCATCATCATTATCGTCGTCGTCGTTGTTGTCATCATCATCATCATCATCGATAACAAATGAGCTTTCTCCTGCCAAAACAATATGTTGTTGATTACTACTGGATTATTAAATTGTTTACAATCGTTTAGAGCAAAACAACATAATTAACAACAAAAACAACATCACCAACGACAACAGCAACAACAACGGCAATAATAGAACACCTGCTCTACTTCTTCATCTTTTCATCATCACCGTTATCAGCAGCAGGAACATTATTGGTAACTGTTTCTGTTTTTGTGACTGCCCCAGTTATGACAGAAAAAGGATGTCAGAAATATCTAGACGACATCCCCAAGAGCAATGTCTGCCCACATTTAATCTAAATTTCTGTATTGTATTACATGAAGATATTTCGCTACAGCTTCCGCCTCTTCCCCTCCCCTAGCTTTCAATCATAATGTAACATCTCTTATCCTTCACTCGCCCTAGGACGCGGGGTGTGCCTCCGAAAGTGATTGTAACAAGCATGCAGATTAAAAAGAAAATAACAACAATAATATTTATAATCCTTTCTCTAATAATAATCCATTCTACGATAGGCAAATTGTCCAGAATTTGTGGGGAGAGAATAGTGGGTTACATCGACTTCAGTACTCCATTGTCATCGGAGCATTGGGTTCAATACTACCCAATTTGAAAGAATGAACATCTGAAAATCTTAGAGATACCCTATAATCTAGATGTGTTGCAAAATTCGACATTACTTGGAACTGCACACATATTGCGTAAAGTACTGTCTGTCTGAGGTCCTTATTGTGAATTGCCAAACAGTACAAATCCCCGGTAGATACAATATCTTCAATCAACAACCTCACGTTATTGTATACTGTGTGGCATCGGGCTACTCGACCTGAAAAAAATTCTAACTGGGCCCCACCTGCGAGGTCATGCGCTGTTTATCTTGATATGAGATAAACCATGTCGCGCACATATGGTTGTGATGCATGTGCCTGGTTTACCCTTATCAGACGGGTAGTCATGATGGGTATATTGGCCTTAGTATATTTTACCCCACTTTGATGGCATGCACTGCTCTCCACTCAATAATAATAATAATAATGAGGAGGAGGAGGAGGAGGAGGAGGAGGAGGAGGAGGAGGAGGAGGAGGACGACGACGACGACGATGATGATGATGATTATGATGATGATGATGACGACGATTTCATTTATTTGCCATTAGGGCGAAAGATGAGGGGCAATACAGCGACAGACATACAGTTTTGGGTATATACATATAATATTGAAATGATAAATAATAATAAAAAATGTACACATGGTATACGCTGGGAAAGAGGAGACATATGCATATAATACAGAGGTATAAAAAAGCGGGAGAATAATAATAGAGGTGTGACCCGCCTGATACAGAAACGCTTCTAGGGATAAACGAGAAACCCACCGTCCGAGATTTCCCTAAAACCCCATGAGCAAGTGCGCTCTCCAATTCCTTCTCTCCGACTCACAGCTCTGCACTTCGGTACCATCCACTCTTGCTATTTTCGTAACTTTCACCCACCTTTTGATAAATTCACTCGACGGCAGCACTGCGCTGTGGCGTCTAAAGCGAGAACTGTCTCTGTTAATGTGAGTGCACCACTAGGTGTGATAAGAAAGGAATGAAAGAAACATCTACATAACATCTCAGGAGAACCACGTCTCAGAAAATCCAAAAGATTGTGCTGACAAGTATTGCCCACATTCTTAGAAAAATCATGTCAATTTGAATGTCTCTGTTGTATTACATGAAGTTATTTCGCAACTTCCCCTGCCAGTAATCCTCCCAGAGCTATCGGTCATACCGTAACATCTCCTATCCTTCACTCGCCCTAGGACGCCGGGTGTTTCTTGGCAAGTGATTGTAACAAACGTGCAGATTAAAAGTAAATAATAATAATGGTTTCAAATTTTATCTCAAAATCAGCATTTTGGTGTGGTCGGGTATGAGTCGATTGCATCGACCCCAGTGTTCAAATGGCACTTATTTTATTGACCCCGAAAGGATAAAAGGTAAAATCGACCTGGGCGGAATTTGAACTCAGATCGTAGCGACGGGAGAAATACCGCTAAACACTTCGTCCGGTGCGCTAACGATTTTGCCAGCACCCCGCTTTACAATAATAATAATAATAATAATAATAATAATAATAATAATAATAATAATTATTATTATTATTATTATTATTATTATTATTATTATTATTATTATTATTATAAAAAGAAGAAGAAGAAGAAAAAGAAGAAGAAGAAGAAGAAGAAGAAAGAAGAAGAAGAAGAAGAAGAAGAAGAAGAAGAAGAAGAAGAAGAAGAAGAAGAAGAAGAAGAAGAAGAAGAAGAAGAAGAAGGATGACACTAATGCCCATAATAACACCAATAGAAACCAGAGCAACAACAACCACAGCAATAACAACAATAAGAGTAACAATAGCGAGAACAATAATCAAACGAGCGATGACTAAGAAACGAGACAACAACTACTACAACAACCACACCGGCGACACTCTTTACTCTTTAATCTTTACTCTTTACTCTTTACTCTTTACTCTTTTGCCTGTTTCAGTCATTTGACTGCGGCCATGCTGGAGCACCGCCTTTAGTCGAGCTAATCGAACCCCAGGACTTATTCTTTGTAAGCCTAGTACTTATTCTATCGGTCTCTTTTTGCCGAAACCGCTAAGTTACGGGGGAAGTAAACACACCAGCATCGGTTGTCAAGCGATGTTGGGGGGACAAACACAAACACACAAACACATACACACATACATATATATATATATACATATATACGACTGGCTTCTTTCCGTTTCCATCTACCAAATCCACTCACAAAGCTTTGGTCGGCCCGAGGCTATAGTAGAAGACACTTGCCCAAGGTGCCACGCAGTGGGACTGAACCCGGGACCATGTGGTTGGTAAGCAAGCTACTTACCACATTATCTTTTTAAAGACATGCCGGTCATCTTCCTTTTAGCCATGTTGCAACCTGAAGAAGAGCAAATAAAATTCTCTTTAGTTCAACAAAAACGAAAGAAATTACATTTCAGGTGTGCCAGGAATGAATTTCCAATTCCGAAGACAATAATCTACGTTTTCCCTTCTTCAACACAAAGAAATTTAATTCCAATCTTTTACCAAATGCAATGAGAATTAAGAACTAGATAATTCCTTATTCTTTATTTCTTATGATTTTACTATTTTAAGCAAATCGTCATTTTATTTGGGTTTTTTTTTTTTTTGCTTTTTTTTATAATTTTTTGTTTTCAACAAGTGTTTACAATATATTTTTTGTTTTAATTTTCTCATTAAATTTTCTAAATAGTCGCATACCGTCTTCCCGAGGAAAATGTTTCATTTTTGCTTTTCGTTATCTCGGATTTCTTTTGTATCAACGAGAAGTAAAAACAAAGGAAAAATTATATTGTGTGTGTGTGTATATAGTGTGTGTATATAGTGTGAGTGTAACTTACTCTATTTCTTATTCTCTCTGAGTATGCGCTAACATAGCGCACATACGCATATAATGTAACAAACATGAGCACAGACATACATATATATATATATATATGTGTGTGTGTGTGTGTGTGTGTGTGTGTGTAAGTGTGTGTGTGTGTGCATATATATATCTACACACACACACACACACACACACACATATATATATATATATATATATATATATATATATATATATATACATATATATATGTGCATATATATATATATATATATACATACACACACAATACATATATCTGTTTATACATACATTCCTATATATATATATGAAGCATAGTTATATGTATATTGTATGTGTATACATTACTATGTATGTATGTATGTATGTATCTATCTATGTATGTGTTGGAACTCAGAAACAATATATGCAATTTTTACTGTCAACTGAGATTTGTTCTATATTTCTATATTCTCTATCACATACGAGACCTCGAACAACTTTTTTATTGTTTACTTCTTTATTCTTTATATATTTCTTCTTTCTATGCTATCCACAAGTTCATTACCTTGGCTTTTTTAATATATTACATGCGTTATATTCTGTTTTGTTTGATAGATAACTCCGTTAACGTCTTCTCCATTTAATTTCCCTGTATTTTTGTGTGAGAGTGTGTGATTGCATGAGAGTGTGTGAATGTCTGTGTTTCTGGGAGCATGTGTGAGTGTGTGTGGATGTATGTATGTATGTATGATATATACATCTAAAAACTTTTCACATCGTAATTATCATTTCCTTCGATTCGCCTCCAACTATCTTCGCACAGTACATGAAATCTCAACACACGTAGAGTACCTGTTCTCCCATCACATTTAAAAGTTGTGAACATTTTTCAGATTCAGAACTCTTTGACTTTCATCTCATTCACAGCAACAGAATCCCTAACGATTTCACCAACCTCAACCATCCTCCCATTTGCAACTGCCAAGTGTCATAACATTCGAAACTCCTCGGCCATTATCACATTTGCAAATCTGCAACAGCCATCTAATTCAAGACTTCACAATAATTATCATATTCTTAACTCTTCGAGTGTTATTATATATGCAACTCCTAAAGGCCAACCTCATTTGCAAGTTCTGTACCATCATCTCAATCAAAACACCCTAAAAGTCATCATGTTTACGATACATCAAATATCGTCAAATTCGCAACACGTGAATCACCATGCTTTTCACTGTCTCTCAAGGATCATTGCACACCCAACGCATAAATCATTCAGAAAATCACATCCACAGCACTATAATCAATAGAATAGCTACCACGGGCAACGTTGTTTACACAACTTGCCGCTGTCCGACATGCGAGCGTTTATATATCACAAATATTGAGCCAAAAATTTAACGACATTTTCATAAAGCGACTGCTCATTTTCTGAAAAAGTCATAACACTTTGTTTAGAAACACTGTGTCTGAATAAACAGTAATATTATCACGTTTGGAGCATCTTTGAACATAGTTTTACAGATATGGGTTGAACTGGAATTAAACCAGAAGCTACTTGAAAGGCAAACTTTATACTGTGAAGCAACCTTCCAGACCTAACAGCAAAATCTTTTTCCCAATGAAACCCTATCACCTTAAGCTGTGACTCGTTGTTTATTTAATAATTTAACTAATAAAATTTTATTTTATGATACATTGAAAAGAAAAATAGTGATTTTCAGATAGTAATGGAGTCAAACACATATACCCCACCACACACACACACACAGATAGATAGATCCATTTACAACGGGTACCCAAACAATTTGTCTACCACCTACATATGTACGGCAATGGTTGGCCCTGGATTTTCGTAGAAGACACTTACTCAAGGTCCAATGGGCTTGAACCTCAAATCACATCGTTGCTAAGCGAGTTTCTTATCTACACGACCATTCTTGCACCTGCGCCTGAGGAAAAAAAAAGATGATCACTATTAGAAAGATTTTCATCATACTGATAGTGGATCAAAGGTGACGTGGTACCAAAAAAACAACTGCAGTGAAGTAAAAGAAAATGGCATTTCTCCATCTCCAAAAGACAAAAAAAAATCTCTTCCAGAATTCAGATGGCAAAATTGATAGCAGAGTTTGGATTTAATTGAGTAGAAATGACAAATTCTCACACTTCATTTTGTAAAATATTTCTCGTGGCATCGATAATGCCGTTTCTTGATGCAATCACAAATAACAAGATGATTAATTGTAGCAACATTTTCTACTTTGCTCAGATAAATTTCGCACGTATTGTTTTCACACACTATTCAATAACAATTTAAAGTTTTGAAATTGGAATTTTAAATTCTAAATGATTATAAAAAAAAATCTGATCAAAAATTATAATTTTTAGAGAAAGAAATTGCTCTCTTTTTATCAGATCTGTCCAGTTATAGAAATTGATAAATTGTTAGGAAGAGTGCAGTAAAGTAAGAGATAAAGTAAAGGGATTTGAAGATTGGGACACAAGTTCAATTTAACGCATATTTACATATGATTTTCGACTCTAGGCACGACATTTTTGTGGAGTGGGCCAGTCGATAAAATCGACCCTAGAACGTAATTGGTACTTAATTTATCGACCCCGAACAGCTGAAATGCAAATTCGACCTCGGTGGAATTGGAACTCAGAACGTAAAGACAGACAAAATACCGCTAAGCATTTCGCCCGTGATGCTAACGCTTCTACCAGCGTGCCGCCTTCCTATAATTATATATAATAGATTATTAAATCTTTCTACTATAGGCACAAGGCCTAAAACATTGCGGGCTTGGCGGTTAATTGATTTTATCCTCTTTCAGTACTTGACTGGTACGTATTTCATCGACTCTGAATAAACGAAACAATGAAAGGAAAAGTCGTCTGCGAGGGAATTTGAGCGAAAGAGATGCCGCTAAACATTATTGATCAGCATGCTAAATTGTTTGCTAGCTCCCCACCTTTACATACAATATTAATAATTGTTTCTAATATATTATGAGGCTTAGATGTCAGTCGTGGTTTGCTCATGATCGTAAGGGCGTGGGTTCAATTTCTGGATCAGGTGGCGAATTGTTTTTGAGCAAAGGACTTTATTTCGTGTTGCTCAAATCTTCTAACGTGTAATTGAGAAGCAGCCGGTTACTAGTGTAGCCATCTCTTCCTCCAGTTGTCACATCCTTGATGCTTCATTTCATCAAGATTGAGAACGAAAGTGAGTCTGTACCTAAGTACATAAACACTCATAACAATTTGCGGAATATTGGTACACACTACGAAACCATATTCGTATTTAATATGCAAAACACACCCCTTTCGACTATACGTTTTATCCAAAATCAGTGTAGCTATATTCCCTCTCATTCATAATATATTGGCTACAAATTTTTGTTCATGACCAGCAACTTAGGGAGAGCGCGCACCCCGCAGGGATGAATCGAGAAAGTCGACCTCGGCAGAAAATAACTTAGAACGTAAAGACGGTTAAACATTTTGCCCGGTGCGCTAACGACCTCGGCAGAATATAACTTAGAAGTAAAGGCAGTTAAGCATTTTGCCCGGTGTGCTAACGACTCTGCCAGCCTTCTAATTCATTATATTTTAAACATTTAGTGTCACCAACTGCTAGCGAAAGCGGATAGGCCATGCAACGTCGTTTCTCCGCTGAGGAGGTTCAATATCACAGAAGCATATCCGTTGCTTTTACACGTGGGCTTGAAGCAAGGTACATTCCAATTTGTGTATTTAAACTGCCTAATAATTTAAATTGCTTAATCTTGTTTCAGCTATCTCACTCGTGTAACGATTTTAACATTTAAACAAATCTAGAGGGAGATTGTATCATCTAATTGCTTGGACAGTCTAAGATTGTCAATATTTTAAAATCCACTATATTACACATGTGTGATTCTAACAAATTCTATACTTCTCTACATCACGCAATTCGTACTTGTCTGAACATCTACATGCTTGCATGCACAGGAAGTAGTAGTAGTAGTAGTAGTAGTAGTAGTAGCTGTTGTTGTTGTTGTTGTTGTTGTTGTTGTTGACGCTGCTACTGCTGCTGTATGGTTTTTATTCTTGCTTTTGTTCTCATGTGTCTCCATTTTGAAAAATACTTCCCTCTCCTTGCTCTACTCAAGAACCTCCATTATTCTCTCTCACAGCTTCGCTCAATCTTCTTGACTCTCACTTGCTTCCTTTCTTTCCTTTATCACTTTCTCTTTCTCCCTCCCCTTCTCACTCTCCCCCGTCTCTCTCCCGCCCTCTCTGTCTCTCTCTCTCTCTTTCGCTTTCTCTCTCTCTTTCCATCTCTACCCGTAGCATTGTACATACGTTTGTTTGTCTGTCTGTAAGCCTCCTCACCTGCCTGCTCTAATTCTTCTGTTCCAGACATGTTTACTTAGATATTTTTTTTCCCATTCAAGAACGACGTATCTCTTACACGCATAGTCTCCCGAACGTACACGCACTCACACACACACACTCACACATAAACATACAAACACACGCACACTCTCAAGCATACACTTATTCCATTTACAATATATTTACACTTATCATTGCCTATATGCTTGTCTGTGTAATTCTGCTTATACATACGCGTTGTTTTTCGTTCATTATATATGCTTCTATATTATTAAATCATATCTAATTGGCAGTGTCTCTATGCCGATATCGAAATGCATTCATATATACATATATATGAGCACATATTTACACACATATACGTACACATATATGTCCATATATAGGTAAACATGTTTCGAAATGCATTCATATATAAATATTTATGAGTATATATATATATATATATATATATATATATATATATACACACATATTTGTATACATGTACAAATTTAGGGCATATATGTACATACATGTATACAAATGCATATGGATATATGTAAATATGTAAGAATACATATAAATATATATGTATTATCTTTATATACACCTTATAAACAGGAATAGACATGTAAATTTATATATGTGTGTGTTTGTGCTTACACACAGGTATGTTTAAATGAAAATATGCATATGTATTTATATGTATAATGTCTACCTATATCTATATGCATACACACACACATATATATATATATATATATATATATATATATATATATATATATATATATATATATATATATATATTATATATGTAGTTTCTGTGTATGTATGTGAGTGCACATATATATGTATGTATATACGCATATATGTACATGAGTGCGTGTACTTCCATTTTTATAGGCGCATTTACATATATATATATATATATATATATATATATATATATATATATATATATATATATATATATATATATATACGTATATATATATATGTATATATATATACATACTTACATACATACGTACACATAAATACAAGCGTGTACATGTGTATATATGTGCTTGCGTTTATATGTACAGGTACATACTTACGTAAACGTACGTTTTTACATTTATGTGCACTTGTATGTTCATGTGTTTACATCTTCTTCTCCACACACACACACACACACATATATATATATATATATATATATATATATATATATATATATATTATAGGTATACATATGTGTATATACATATATATACACATAGAAATACTTGATTATACATGTATGCATACATACGTACATGCACACACGTATTTATCCGTCTATATTTGTTTGTATGTATATTTTATGTCTATATGAGTGTGTCTCGCATCTGTATATCTACACTTGTGCGGGCATTGGTATAATTCTAACTTTTTGCGATTGTTTTGTGCCTCTCATTATATCCATACACATACAATCTGAACCGCCTCCTTCTCTACCTCTCCTCTCTGTTCTCTTCTTTCACACTATCTAGTATTCTCCCTCCATCTTCACGCATAATGTTTTTTCTCATCTTTGCATTTACCTCTTTCTCTTTCCTCCTTTCTCTCACACCCATCTCTGTGTCTTACTCTATGAGTCTATCTCTGCCCCTCACTTTTCTTTCGTCCTTCTCCCACTCCTAATTGTTACAATCTAATTACCAATCATTATACAATTAATGATTTCTTCTATTTGCCCTCGTTCTGCTGTCTGTTTCTTATTCTTGTCAGTGTTGTCGCATTTGTGTTGTTTTCATTGCAATGTTGTTTGTTGGGTTTGAAGTTATTTTTCTTTTATTGTCGTTAGTTCTTATTTTTCTTGCGTTTAATGTTTCTGTTGTTCTTTCTACTTCTTTTGATGCTGTTGTTTTTGTTGTTCTTGTTAATTACATTGTTATCTTACTCATTATCCTCTCCTAAAGTTTAAGCTGATCACGCAGACTGACTATGACTAAGGACATTCCCACCATGCCCATCCTGTCTGATTATGTGATTGCTACACTGAAGTATACATTTTATCTGTTATTATCAATCACATGTTCCAGTCATTGG
>NC_142935.1:93655444-93660444 GCF_046866305.1 Octopus bimaculoides
TGCTTATATATCAATAGTGTCGATAACTATAAACGCATGCTTCAAAAGACGCTTTTATATCCATATGTTTTTTTATGTGTGTGCATGTCTGTGTGTACGTATATGTAGATGAATTATTATACATAAACACAGACATATATACAAATGTCCTAGATGTATATATGTATTTTTTAGTTCTGAGGTAGCTCTGTCTTCTGTAAAAGACACGTACATAAATTTACACACATATATGAGTATAAACACATAAACACAAGCACACACACACACAGACACACATACATACATACATACATACATACATACATACATACATGCATACATGCATACATATATATATATATATATGTATATATATATATATATATATATATATATATATATATATATATATATATATATATATATATATATATATATATATATATATATATATATATATATATATATATATATATATATATATATATATATATATATATATATTTATATATATATATATATATATATATATATATATATATATATATATGACCGGTTACTTTCGGTGTGCAGCTACCAAATTCACTCACTCAATAGAAGACAGTCGCTGAAGTTGCCGCGCAGTGGGGACTGAAAGTTGTATCATGCTTAAATAAATGCTCTGTCTGTCTATGTATAACGGAAGATGTGAAAGGCAGAATAGAACAGAAGACAGATAACAAATTGAGAAACTTGCCGATCTGGTGTTGATATGATCGTTAGAGTTTTGAACGAAAGATATGCCATATGGATATAGGAATATGACTTCTGTGTTACTGTTAACAATATCGACAACAAATGTATCAGACATAGAGACTGAGTCGATATAGCTGAGTAAATCTGTGAAGGCGATACTCCAGTATGAGTACTGCCCGTTGACTGAAAGAGAAGGATAATATTGATATAAGTACATAAAAGTATTGTTCCTGACATATATACACATTCGCGAGAGCAATAGCACGCTGCACACACGCACGTTCGCGCGTTTGCACACACAGACACACTAATACCTGAATATACATTTTATAATCATATGTATACACACGTTCGTGATCATATATATAAAGGAATATGCGTGTAGGACTGTAGAGGCCTGTTCAATATGCGTGAAATGTATTAAAGCTACTACATGCTTTTGATGTGCGGAATATAACATTCACTGAGTTGCATTGTACGATAACTCGTACAGAGCTAATGGAATCCCATAAATATAAAAGTTGACAAAACATATACCATGAGTTTACAGTCCGATTATTTATAGTTTTCCGTATATGACTTCTAGCGAAATAGTGGAATAATGCGTTAGTTAGCATACATATACGTAATATCTTCTCTCCCCACTACTCCAAGATATACACACATACGCATTATATATATATATATATGTATGTATGCATGTATGTGTGTGTGTGTGTGTCTGTACGTGTATGTATGTATATACACACTCACTCACACACACACACACACACACATACACACACACACACACATATATATATATATATATATTTTTTTTTTTTTTATTGAAAAGCAGCAGAAATATAACAAAAGCTGTTACACAGAGTTTCACGTTCCCGTTCGTCGGACAGTTTTGTTTAAAAGAAATAGAATTAACGATATAATCAAAACTAGTTAAAGGATACACCTTTAAAAATGGGTTTGTTTCATTGATCCTTTCAATTAACTGTCTTAAGCATGCAATGAACAAAATGAACAAAATAAATGAATTCAATATAAATTCATCCTATTGTAAAAGGATGATCTGAGTGGAGAGAAAACGGCGGACGCGTATGCGGATGATATCCCCATCATCGTGTCGGATGAGGGGCAGCTACCTTGTGTAGAAAACGCCATCAGAATATACGAATTGGTGGCAGGAGCAAGAATTAATCAGGATAAGTCTGTCGGCTTGCAACTCGACACCAGGAGGAGAAAGTCGTTGTCGTCCGATAACGTCGTTGGACGTTGGATGGAAGGTCATGTTAAGATGCTAAGGATCTGGTTTGGTCCATACCTCCGGATGGAGAAGAATTGGGATGAGGTAACAAGCAAGGTAATTGCCCTAACCTAGAACTAGTCTGGAAGGGCAGAGGTGACGCAGGTGTTTATTCCATCTGTTACTACCTACCGTCTGACCGTCGTGCCTTGTCCTGATTCCTGGCTAAGCAAGTTGAAGAGCTCCTCTTTCGCTTTTTGTGAAAGAGGAGGCGCTCTATCTGCTACCAAAAACCATTAAAGGGTGGTCTAGGGATACCGTGGCTGAAGTTGCGCAAATTTGCTCTGAGGCTCAGGCATCTCTGGCGTCATCTGGACGGTGAGCAGGTGTGGTCACCGCTCTTGGAGTTCTTTCTTCTACAGCTGACCTCCTTTTGGGATTTAGGTCCTTGGATCAGGCGAAGACCTAAGCTGGGTGCTTGCCAAATGGAGTGTCGACACTCACGTTTCTCCGCTGGACGGGCAACGCCAGCAACCGGAGTTCCAGCGCGGACTTTTATAGCGGGTTAGTGGAGTATATGTCAGACGATGTCCTGGGAGAGACTCTGGGCTTCAATAGAAATCAGTTGGTAAAGCTATTCGGAAGGACTTTTCGGCCGGGATACCTGGATAACTACCAGATACCCCTGGCCTGATTGTGTTACCCTTGGGACTTGCTGGTTCGAGAGGATGTCGAATAACAGTAGTGCCGTCCCATTGACATATCTGAGGTGCGGTCGAAAGAGTGAAAATGTCCTGCACGCCTTCTTGGAATGCGTGGAGTTAAAGGGACTGACAGTCTATGTCGAACAACTGTTGTAACGACAAAACGAGTACAGCTATCAGCTGAATCAATTATCATGATCGTTCCGCCCTCTTCCCTTAACAGGGAGAGGAGGATCAGTTTTTGTTTTTTTTGCATTGTAGCCATAGTGAAAGAAACTATAGAAGACGCGCACGAAATGGATTGCGACAGGTACCTTTATTTCCAGCCAAAGTCTTGTTAATTACGTTAACTATCACATTAAATGTCCAATCAGTTTGGAAAAGAGATACTTGTCGCATAGCACGTTTCGTAAAATATGGCAGAATGTAGAAAGTTAAGGATGAATGGAGCCGGCTCGGCTCAGCCATCCAGCCGGAATAGAAGGAAACGTCAGTCAACGGCGATGGGCCTATGAGCCCAGGTAACTTTCACGTGATATGTGTAAATATTTATTTGTAATTTCTATTAATTTTACATCGAAATTTTAAAAATCGAGATTAATTTTTAATTGAAATTTCTAAAAAGAAAACACGAACTCTCTATGTTTTGTCTGTTCTTGTACTGTTCCCTCTTCGTTATGCCTAGTGTGGCAAATAAAGAAAAAGTTCATGCTAGTTCATTAGTTCGTGTGTTGATAGTTCAAAGTTTACAGTTCGAGTTAGCGTATTGGAATGTTGGTTCTTAAAAGATTGTTGTTACGTTTCGTGTGGTTACTGCCGTTTGTTTTGATTGTAATGTTGTTACACTGTGGCAGTGTATTCGTTTATCCATAAGCATATAGCAACTACTCATGCATATCGACCACTTTACAAGCTTTAAAGTAAGTCAATCCCACCAGCATAGTAAACACTTTCTTGCACATCGTATTTACGGTCTCTTGGGATAGAAACAATATTATATTGCATAGACAGTTACATCTGGTATTGCGTCCGTCTGTTTGTTTCTTAAATAGAATTGATAGTTTGGTGCAGTCACTATTTACAATAATGTTACGGACATTAGAAAAGCAACTACTGTCAATCATATATTTCTAGTAAGAAAATAATTTATGCTATCTGTTGTTTGATGGAAATTAATAAATTTTGAGAACCCAAGTTGTGGTTGCAAGTGAGTAGGTAAATATGATTGTATTTCGATAGCCGTTCCCTGTTCCCTATTAGTTTTCTTCGGTCACTGTTCATTTGACATTTGATACTGTTTATTCCTATGAAAAGAATTATTTCTTTCTTTGAAAACGCAGTCAGTATCGCTGTGGTCACTGATTCTTTTGAAACGCCGCTTTACCAGAAACTATATCGCAAATTTGTTCACAAATGTTTTCTGCAAATTTGTAATTGATTTTTACATCTCTAGTATCGGAGTTTCAAGCAACAAAAATGCCATTAATTGTACAGCGCAAACAAGTATTGGAAAGTGAAGAATATAGAGCGTCATATAAACTGTTAAAGTTGCATTGATGGATATCGAAGTAAAATAGGAGATAGGTGCTATGCAATAAAATAAAATGCACAAGACAGTCTCGGAATATTACTAAATCAATGAATAACAAACGTGACATATACTAACCATGAAACCTTATTACAATGAAAAGATACTTTCCCATAGATAGCATGGACAAAAGCTAAACAAAAAGAAGTTAGGAGTATGGAGCACGCTGTTGGAAATAAATCTACACAGGTAGACTTCTCCTAAAAGCAGCGTTCAATGTGCTTCCACCTGTGAACAATATTGAATAATAGAGCTGAAATATTCCATCAAAGTCATCTGTTTTAGTATGCCCGCCGGTTCATGAAGTCTTGATTATCATTTCTGATCAACAAACATAGCAAAACAACAGCAACAATTTAATGATAAGCAACATCCTGTAGCATCCTGTTGTTTCCGACATAGAGGAACACAAAGGACAACGCAGATGTTTCAATAAAACAAAAGACCAAAAAATCTTCTTAACTATGCTAATGATTGGTAGGCACAAGAATATTTAAAGAGCGCGTGTTCACGAACAACACTGAAATAACAGAATTGTGCCCCGAAATTACGGCATTGCTTCGTGAATACACCAAACCATAAGGTCAGAACATTTGGTCAATACATGCTAAACGTATTAAGATAATTTCTAAACAGACTTACCTTACCAGAGAATATTATGTATTGACTGTACTCTGTTGGAATATCTTTCCTTTAGCTTATCAGAATTTATTACAACTGTAATATTATTACAATTTATTACAACTGTCGTCCT
>NC_142935.1:93662944-93722944 GCF_046866305.1 Octopus bimaculoides
ATGTTTGTATGTGTGTAAGAGAGAAAGACAGATAGGAGGAAAGACTACGAGATTTCCAAGATGCAGCTTAGCCAAATTGTTAAGAATTTTGTTTCGTAACCACGAAGTTCTGCGTTCAATCATGCTCCGTGGAATTTTGAGGAGAGTTTTTTTTTATCAAAACTGCAGGTCGACCTAAGCATTCTAAGTGAAACTGATACAGTGTAAACAGTGCGAATAAATGTTGGATGCATTGCATCTGCGATTAAAGTATCCATCCTTGTCACTGACCATGTCACGATTATTCTATTGTTGGATTTCGTTAAAAGAACATGGTTACATCAAGAGAACATCTCGGGTTATATTAAGAGAACATGAAGAATATTTGCACCACTGCACAGCACTTCGCATATTATTTCAATGTATGAGTAATTCAGTTGTAACGTTTGGTCCATCAACGCCTCACCCGTTACACTAGGTAAATGGAAATTGTGTTAAAAGCGTTATCTTTAGACATTTAGATATCCATTAAAGATCTCAGCGGCTAATTCTACTGAGTTTTGTAAACATCTAGAAGGTAGTTGTGTTATTAGAGGCAGAAAAACGCCAAATTTTTGCTGCATATATTCATCAAAATAGAGATTAATGAAGTAAACGTTAGAATCACGCAGTACCTCCGACTTTTCCTGGTCTTTTTTTTTTTTTCCTGTAAGCAAAAGTTTGGAGACAGACTTTCAACGTACTTTCATTTTAATATGACGGCAGGCATTTCGTCGGAGAGGCGCTTCAAGTAATTCTAATCTCTGATTTTGCTTATTAGTAAATGTTTCCAGCAATATTTCAAGCTGGTTGTTAGACGACCCATTCAGCTTACCGAGGAGTAGCAATTTGAAAGCATTGCATTCATAAACACTGTGTCTCATTTAGATGCTTTATGGCGAGTTAACAAGGTCTTTAGAAAGTCGGGCAGAATGCTTCGTAGTATTTGATTCGATTCTCTACGCTATGATTTCAAATTGCGTCGACGTCAATTTCCCCTATCATCCTTTTGGGATCGAGGGAAAATGTACCATTCCATGGCAGAAGAATGGCACAATGGTAAGAACGTAGGACCGGATTCGTTGCAGTATTTGCTTTTAACATTGTGCTTTCTGATATTAAATCACAAGTTATCCTATTTGAGAGCTAGATTTTATTATTATTATTATTATTATTATTGTTCAGTAGTTTTATTTTTATAACGTGCTTTCACTTCACTACCGAGCGCAGCTCTGTGCGCCTTGGGTATTATTATTATTATTATTATTATTATTATTATTATTATTATTATTATTATTATTATTATCATTATTATTATTATAATATTTGCTCCGGAACACATCAGACGTGAATTCGAACGCTCTAAGTTAGTTCAGTTCCTAATATTTATTTACACCAGGATTGGTGTTTTTTTGCAATAATTATTTTATGCCAATTTGTGAACAGAAACACCAGGAACCAGTTACTGGTTTTATATGGTTGTATAGCCCCCAGAGGAGAGATTTTCGGCCCACCAAATAATTTCGGTGGGCGTTAATTTAATTGAATCAAATACAACTCAACAAATGGCGTAGCACGTCTTGAAAGAGTTGTAAGAAAACAACTAACCCCTCCTACCAATATGGTAACGGCGGAAGATTTATCTCTCTTTCATCAGCAGGATTTGAATTCAAAGTGTAAACCTTCGGAGAAAATGCATCTAAGTATTTTTACCGATGCCTTAGCACTTTGCCATATCGTCACTTTGTGGTTAACAATGATCTCTGATTCAAGCACGAAGCCTGCACTTGCAATGCAAGTCTATTAACTGATTACTTCGACTCAGTACTTTACTGGTGATACATGTAATCGACGCAGAAAGGACAAAAGACACTGTTGACTTCAGCGGGATTTAAAACAGAACGGAGATAGCCAGCAGGAGGCTTATTAATAATACAAGCAGAGTGCATTGGCGTACGATGGTCCATTTATCTTGTCACTCTATTTGGCAGTAATATTAAGGAAATCTTCTGCAAATCATACACTACCACCATGGAAATGTGTCATTGTTGTCTGGGGTATTGTAATCGTGAATAAAACATGAGATGATCGTGACTAGAATGTCTTTTGGTATGCTTGATCAGAGACGTCTTGGGAATAATCAACTGCAGCTACAAATACAGTAAGTGTTGTGCGTAATGTCTAAGAATACAGTGTTACATTGTTTGAAATAGAGTGCGGTACGTTAATTAAAATATGAGTGATAAAACAGGGCAAAATAGAATCATATAAATTGCTAGTTCAAATTTTCAAACTATTTAATTATGCTGCTGGAAGTTTATGTTCTATAACAAGATTATATATAATCATTTAAACTGACATCGTTATCAAATAAGGTTTTTTTTTTTTTTTTAAGTTAGCTTAAATAGACTAGCAACTTATAGAAGACTATAATATATGAAAATATTGATTAATTTGATTGCTGACATAACCAAGATACATTCGGGAATTGAGCCCTTATAACACAATTATCGCTCACATAAACGAGATATGTAACTCCTCATTCCATTATCCCTGATAAAAGCAGCAATAAAACTTTGAATGTCTTCCATTAATGACTGTTAAGAATTGTGAGTGTTTACATCATATATATGTGTGTCTGTTGCTTGCGCACGTGTGAGTGTGTACGCTCATACACACACAAGTACGTGTGCGCGTGTGTTTGTGTGTGTCTGAATTCATGCATGCTTATGAGAGCGCGTGTCTATGATTAGATATATATGAATGTTAGTATATCTATGTGAGTGTGAGAGAGAGGGAGAGAGTGATAGTCTACATATATTTCGAATGTATATATATATATATATATATATATATATAGGATATATTCGTACTTTTCATATTGTGCTATAGACATGCATATCTACCAATATATAAATAGTGAATTAAATTTAAATATGCGTGTCTTTGTTCGTATGCATTTGTGAATATCCGTATGTGCATGAGCATGCGTGTTTGCATATCCGTATATGTATGTTTTAGTATGTATGTAGATATAATCAAATAATTTTCGTAGATAAATATTTTCTTCTAAAGTAGGACGCGGAAATGCTTGAGAGAAAATAATTTTTGCTACCACAGAGATAACAAAATTACAAAAATTAAGATTTACTCGTAAGAATTTCTAATCGAAACTTACATACACAATCGATGATAGATATGGCTAGGTAGATGTTTATGTGTGTGTATTTCTGTGTATGCGGATGTGAGTGTGAGTGCGCGAGTGTGTTTGTTTGCGCCTTATATATCTCTATATATATGTGTGATTCATATTATATAGCACTGAACATACTAAGTATTCAATATTACATATATTTATATACGTATATATATACATATGTGTGTGTGTATTTACATACATATCATATATATCACATTATAAAAAATGTATATATGTATGTGTATATATACGTACGTGTATATATGCGTATATATATATATATATATATATATATATATATATATATACACATTATATATATATATATATATATATATATATATATATATATATATATATATGGAGAGAGAGAGAGAGAGATAGATAGATAGATATATAGATAGATAGATAGAGAGATAGAGAGATAGAGAGATAGATAGAGAGATAGATAGATAGATAGATAGATAGATAGATAGATAGATAGATAGATAGATAGATAGATAGATATTTATTATGTATGTATATCTCATAACTGATATAAATGGTGGTTTGTTTGTGAGTTGGTTGACCGACTAGTGAGTGGTTGGGTCTGTTCAAACCCCACTTACGCTTTACAACGTATGGGGAGAAGTGTAGCAAGAGAGGAACAGACAGAGATAGAGTAATAGAAAGATGCAGAGAGTGCGTTAACATAGGCAGTGCATATTAAGTGCACATACAAGTCTTGAGGGCAAGGCAATGACTAAAGGAACGTAACACAGTGGGAGAGAAAAAAATTATGGAAACTCAATTGTAGGAGGAGGAAGAAGAAAGAGAGTAAATGATAGAGTAGATACGGTAGGAGCTATACAGGTGAGAAATTTGTTTTTATTACATTATATTGAAAGGTTATAAATATCTTTCTTTTGAAAATTAAAATTCATTTCATCAGTTTGTATAAGCACCAAGAAGTTTGATAGATTTGAATGATAATTATGGTATGTATGCCATATTTCCTGTTATTCCCTACATTGGTGAAAGTTCTGGCGTTATTCGTACATGATGAGCAACACTAGCATATAAATAGACACCTCATGAAGAAAAAAAAACAATAATTCAGTTTATGACGGTTCATTCGCTGAGCTTGTAGAACGGCGGGAAAATTCTTCTAATGTATATATATGCAAAAGAAGTGTATTCCGTGCAGGAAAGGATATAGTAGAATTTGTCTCGGGGTTTGAAAATGTACCCGCATCTCAAAACGTCGGTCGTTTGAAAAGTTTGTAACAGATTTATTAAAATATTTAAATAAACATATTGCAAAATTTGAAAATGTCTACATGCTTTGAGATCTAATTGCATTTTCAAACCCCCAAAATGAATTTTCATATATATATATATATATATATATATATATATATATATATATATATATATATATATATGCAGCGATTTGAGTGTTATTTATCTGGAGTTTATAACAGGTCAAGAAACCACAATAGAGTTCATTCTCCTGAGAGCGTCATTTTATGGACTCCCCTTTGTTTTGACTTCAAATCCCACCGATTTGTTTTATTTTGTATTTGAAGCCCCCGGAGAACAATCTTATAATGGTGTATTCGACATGTACTGACGTCATTATATTCAACTGTTACTCTGCACACACTTTCCACTCATTAAAGTCAGTTATATGTTCGAAGGTCTAAGTGATTGATTAACAGATTTGTTTGAGAGTGGGGCAGAAAACTTGGCAGGTCTTGTTCTGATACTCAGCGTTCTTATTTGTAGGTCCATAAAAAAGTCCCAATCAAAACCCGCTGAGTGTCCGAACCCTAATAAAAGCTTTGTCTTGGTATATATGTTCTGACTCTTGGCATGCTACATTTGAATCCCGTCATGGCCTAATTAGTACCAAAATCTTGCATTCTTCGTTACGTTAACGCCGGGCTTCTATTCAAGGATGCCTCCCTACTAACCTCTCACCAGTTTTTGAGACCCTACGAAGGGTCTTAAGCACTACATTTATTCCTAACTAAATGATACAAAAATGATTGCAGACAATACTTATTCCTCTTTAATAATACGCCGGGTGAAACATCTTGCGGCATTTCGTCCATCTTTAAATTCAAATTCCGCTGTGGTCCACTTTGTCTTTTATCCTTTCGAGGTTGATAAAATAAGTACCATTTGAGCACTGGGGTCGATGTAATAGATGTACCCCTCCCCTAAAATTATTAAATTTGAAGCCAATAAGATAAATACATATCAAGAATAAAGTAGAAAAAAGGAACCAAAATTTGCATAGGAATTCTAATTAATATAATCATGAACCCTAATCTCAAGGGTTACTCTTTTACTTGTTTCAGTCATTTGAATGCGGCCATGCTGGAGCACCAACTTTAGTCGAGCAAATCGACCCCAGGACTTATTCTTTGTAAGACTAGTACTTATTCTATCGGTCTGTTTTTCCGAACCGCTAACTTACGGCTACATGTGTTCTGTTTAAGCCACAAGAGGTCATTCTTGTCGTTAATCCTTTCAGGGTCCACAACTACAGTACCACCTTAGTGTTGGGGCATTCTTCCACTCTACAGATGCAATACAATGGATGCTAAATCAGAGTAGGGACTATGTAAGTCTCCGACATTATGGATATCTAAAGTAATTTGCGAATACTATAATGTTACTCTTAATTGTAATTGACACTTATGGATGTATATACACACACACACACACGCGCGCGTGTGGGATTGAGGGTGTGTATGTGTGAGTCTGTGTATGTGGAGATGTGCATGTCTGTGTTTGTGTTTGTATTAAGGCCACCATCGGTTTTGTGTTAAGGAAGATATCTTGAAATCTTAACAACGTTTCAAGCATCATCACTCCATGTGAACGGCTTGAAAAATGGTTACGATATTAAGATATTTTTCTTAACATGAAAACAATGGTAGCCTTAATACACAAATAAAGAAATTTTATGCTCCAATGCGGTGTTGAGCGCTCATTCTCATTGTTCGACATTTACGCATATATATATATATATATATATATATATATATATATATATATATATATATATATATATATAAATTCGTAGAAAGAAACTGTTGGCAGTGACTTCATCATCTTTATAATGTGGCGGCGAGCAAGTCCAAATTTTGAAGTCATGATCAACCTCTTCTTCTAAGAATCAATGAATATATATTCTATAAAAAAAAATATTCAATAATCTTCCTGGTTAATGCTAAATTGATTTTATTTATCAAGTTACATAAAACGAAACATTGGTATATTTGTGCGCGTGTGTGTGTGTTATGTATATATATATATATGTATATATATATATATATATATATATATATATATATATATATATATATATATATATATATATATATATATATATATATATATATATACATGTGTATATATATATGCGTGTGTGTGCATGTGTGTGTTTTGCGTATATATGTTTATGCATGTACAAACATTTACATGTAGATGAAAACCCATAGTTATCATTGTATCTAGAATCCTCCTGGTTTATGTCTCATCTAAAGCATCTATATCCATTTACCTATCTACGTACCTATCTATGTACCAACCAATCTATGCATCTATCTTATATGCGTACATTATATTAATCTTAAGAAATATACAATATTAAAAACGAAACTTATTAGTGCATTTTAACTATGTATTAAATATATATATATTCGAAAAATATGCTCCATTATGTCTTTTAATTAAATATAAAGTATATTTATTTCCAATATAAACGTTACTGCACTATTTTTTAAAATTTATAAATTTTTCTATAAACAATAGCAATTTTTGAAACTTTTACAATATTGTATTTGGATAAAATAATATCTAGAGTAGAATTTTCATAAAATGATAAAGAAACATTGATATCTGTCCAAATTTAAAATGACAAGAAAACGTATATTCATACGAGTGAAAATTGTACTCAGTACGTAGACGAGAGTAGGTTCAGTTATTCAAAGTGATATTTCTCCCTCTCTCCACATTATAATTGTTCTGATTTATGACGCCCTGAAAAGCGACTGGTTGACCGAAAACTTAGACTTGAATAAATAAAACCACACAAAACCTCTATTTTTTATTTATTTTTATAAAGTTTCTATTGTTACAACATTCTCCATTATCACAGCACTTCATAGAATTAATTCATCGAATAGTGAGACATGTGGAAATTCAACGGAAAGAAAAAAACCATTAAGAGAAGCTCTTCAAGAAAGAAAGGATAATTTTTATTTTTATTTTCCTAAGATATTTCACATCCATTTACACAAATATATTATATGATTTTAAAATTTTCCCCTGCTAGCAACTTTATAAGTCACCCTTTCTCTCAACTCCTTCAACAAACATTTTAAACATGTAATTCTCCACTTCTTGTCTTTAAAATTTTTCTCTTTCTCTTCACATTTCCCTCCCCACCCTACAGAACGCCATTAACACTTCTCTCACGGTCTTTTCTCTAGCACTTCACCTCTCCCTTTAGCAAACCACGTGATGCATTTGGCCTAAGTGTATTATTATACTCCTCTCTTTTTTCTCTACTCACAAATCTCCGCTTCTCTCCCTCTCACTCACTCCGCCTCCACCTCTGTAACATACTAAATAATAACAGGCGAATGAGCATGCAGACTATACAGATCGTTTACTACTTTCAGTCAGTAGATCGCAGCCGTGCTGAAACACCACTTTTAGAGGATAGGATCGGACAAATTGACCCCAGTACTTTATGAATATTTCATCTGTGTCTTTTTGCAAGCAGTTAAGTTACGGGCAAATAAGCAAACAAACACCAGTTGTAAAGTGGTGGTAGGGGAGGATAAAAACAAAGCCAAACCTGAAGTTACATCCCAGTTAACTTAATTTCACCTGGATCGTCCAGGCTGGCTGGTACCTAGTCGGTTCCGCTGACCACAGCATTCACTCCATTCCTCTCGTGCTCCCGCCATTCTTCACGTTGTTCCCCAATTTTTTTTTTAAATCATCTCACCACCTAATTGGAGGACTTCTGAGTGGTCTCTTATATATATTTTCACATATCGCTTGCTAATATATTGCTGTGCCTGTGTGAAGGCGCAAAGTGGCCTAGAAGTGAGAGTGCTGCACTCATGATCGCTAGATAATGGGTACGCTTTCTGGACTGAACGGAACGTTGAGTTCTTCAACGAGACACTTCATTTAACGTTGTTCCAGTACACTGAGCGGGAAATAGGTAACCCTGCAACGCATTGGCTTTCTGATCTGGTGATATGTGTGTGTGTGTGTGTGTGTGTGTGTGTTTGTGTGCGTGCGCGTGTGTGTGTATGTGTGTGTGTGTGTGTGTGTGTGTGAAAATGCATGCTGTATATATGTAGGTTATGCGTTGGTGCATACATACGTACAGACATACACAATACACAAACTCATATACATACACATAGATGCAGACACCTGCACGCTCATTCAAATACAGATTATTTTATTTTACTAAAAATAGCTTAAAGCCATGGCTCGGAAAATACATGGTAAATGTTTTTATTTTTCATTCCCTTTCGAAAATATCCCTAATTGTGGTTTGGAGTTTTGACTGCTCCTTCTAGCGGGTTAGATGTCCTATTATGGACATCTCTCTGATGTGTTTAAATGCACACTGTATATATATATATATATATATATATATATATATATATATATATATATATATATATATATATATATATATATATATATATATATATATATATATATATGCATATATATATGCACACACACGTGTACATTACATGTGAACACATCAACACATGTATAGTAAGATATATATATATATATATATATATATATATATATATACACATACATATACATGTCTGTGCATGCGTGCGGCGTATGTGTGTGTGTGTATGTGTGTGTGTGTGTGTGTGCGTGCGTTTGTGTGAGTGCGTCCCATCGAGAACCTAATGTCACTGTATACCATGAAGTTTAAGTAAATTTATTAGGCGTCAAACTCAAAACTTGTTGATTCTCCGTAACTCAGTAATGTAGCCATCTAACATGCTGGTTCATCTTTTTTACATTTTATTTTAAGCTGCTAGTCTTTCTAGTTTTTAATATTTTTATTTTGAAATTCTTACTGATATTCACCCTCGTAGTTTTTCATACCTAGAGTAATAATCTTTATTTTTGCTCGCTACAAGTTGAGTCAAACTATTAAAATGCGATGAGGATTACTAGCACCAACTCTTTGACTCTTTTTTGTCTCCCTGTTTAAATAAACGCTTGCCATTTTCATCTGCCTATTTGAACTAAAAGCAGAATAATCATTAGAGCTTGAAACTAGAATGGAATTGGCACACTCTGGTGACATTCACTTGGGTGCAGGCGATCAATTTAGCTGGGCCCTAATTGAAATGGCGACCAAATGAATGTTCACTAATTGAGATGGCAACATATTGTCCGCGACTGAAATAATCCACAATAAATTAATCGGTAAAAAATTGCTCAGGCGTCATACATACAAGACATACAAACACACAAGCGTACAACCATACATGCGTACATACGTTTATACATTCATGTGTACATAAGCGTGTAAATGTGTGCTTGTGTAAATATATATGTGTGTGTGTGTGTGTGAATTAAATGCTCAAAGTAATATTAAAATAATCAAAACCTAAACAAACGTTGATACGCCATTTTGACATTTTAATTGTAGCAATGTCTTAAACGTGTCAGTCTCAATAGAAAAGGTTGGCCATGTTTTATAAAAAGTGATAAAGGATTTCCTTATGATATTAACGGATTCTTAAAATCAATTTACCATTCCATGTTAAAGCTGAACTAAAATATTTCCAATATTGACAGGAATTCATCGGATTGGCTTTTAAATCAAAACGTATTAAAAACTATTTCAAGGTTTCAATACAAAAACAATTTACTGCAAACATACATATACTCACACATAGATACGTGCACATTACATGCACATAAAAATACGCTCATACGCACTCTCACACATATACATACATGCATATACAAATATATCGAACATATTAATGAAAATATTTCACGTAAAAATACAAAAAATAAGAACTGCCATGTGTATTATAATGAACTTTTAAAAATATAGCAATCAGAACATTCCTCTCACATGACAATATTTCATAATGTATCTGCCGTAAGAAATATGGAACAAGCGTTTTAGAACTTGACTAGTCTATAGAGGAAATATGCTCTCTCATAACGTCCTGACATTAGCAGTAACCTCCGCAAAAATAACGATATTGATGGCTTTTTTTTTCTGTGTCATTACAGCAGAGATACACTTTGAATGATATATTGCAATATATATTACTTGCTGCTTTTGGTAAACAAAACAAGCAAAAATACATATATCAACGGTCAGCTCGAAGGTGAAGAGGGGAGCACGCTACGAGTCGTGGGTGAATTCCTGTAGTAGTATTCATCGATCGCCCTCCATAACTGCCGAATGGGAATACATCAACAAAGGCCAGGTAGAAAGACACGATGCCTAAGATAGTATTGTTTTGTTTTGTTTCTCGAAATCTTGAAAAATAGACTTACCTTAACTCAAAGAGCAGCATACTCTGAATCCTTGACCATTACATCAGTCCACTTTTCAAAAGTTATACTTTTGAAATCCAGGATTAGGTGATACCTACAGGACACGGGTTGAACAAATGAAAGAGTGAAGTCCTTGAACCCCCAATATATTCTCTTGAATATCGATACGTAACATTTCTGTGCAAGATGTTATGCATGTGACTAGCAGCTGTTCAAATTGTCAATAAATATCATTATTTTCTAGCGTGTTATGATGTTGTCATTGAAGCAACAGGTTATGTACCAATCCGCATGTATCGAAGTGTAACTTCAATACAAGCGAATAGTCCCTATTTCTGTGAATATTGTCTTGAGTGTCGTTTCGAGATAAATAATACCCTGCACAAATGCAGAAAATATTTCTCTGTTGAATACACTTGGAGGTTCGTATTTGGATGGACCGTTCTTGTGGAAACTCTATAAGCAAACAGATCCATAAGTGACAAACCATAAGTGGAATTATAACTTACATGTAAAACATAAAATATAGCTGTAATATACACATACAGACATGTACCGATATGACACATACGAATACATATATACAGTTTCATAAGATATTGGGTTGGCAAATAGGTTCCCACCGTTTTATTAAATTTTGGAATTTATTGCGTTTTTAAATTTTGGACTCTATTTTTTTTTCGAGAATTCTATTTATGAATCATTTTGGATTCTATTTTTTTTTTTGTTTTTATTTTTTTCTAGTTAATTTTAGTTTATTTTTGTTTATTTTCAGATCATTAAAACGGAATGTCAAGTTAAGAAAAACGAGCATTTTCGACACCTCCTTTTTCATTTTAATCAATGTTCTAAGGCCGCAAAAGCTGCTCGCCACATTTGTACTGTGTATGGAGAGGGTGCCATGGCTGAAAGAACCGCTCGTGATTAGTATACCAAGTTCCAAAATGGAAATTTTGACCTCAAAGACGCACCTCGTTCTGGCCGTCCAGTTGAATTTGATGAAGATCGATTAAACCAAATTTAACACGAAAATTCTCGTCAACCGACAAGGGAACTGGAAGAGAAAATGGATTGCTCCCATACTGCTATAGAGAAGCATGGGAAAGGTTCAGAAGTATGGAGCATGGGTTCCGCATGCTTTAAGTGACAACAACAAAAGTCAACGAGCCACAATCTCCGCTGGTCTGCTTGCTCGTCACCGCTCAACTTATGGACACAGGCAACGATTTCTTTACCTAATCACTACTGGCGACTAAAAATGGTGCCTGTACATCAATATAAAGCAGCGTAAGTAATGGCTTAGCCCCGTTAAATAAGCGACACCGCACGTGAAACAAGATCTTCATCCGCGTAAAACGATGTTGTGCGTATGGTGGAACTGGGAAGGGATTATCCATTACGAATTGCTTGAACAGAATCAAACGGTAAACGTGGAACTCTATATTCAACAGACAGAACGACTCAACACGGCTATTCAAGAGAAAAGACCTAATCGGCAGCATGGAGTTCTTCTACTGCACGACACGACCCGCCCTCATATCGCTAATATGACCAAGGAAGCCATTCAAACGTATGACTGGGAAGTGCTGCCACACCCGCCGTACTCTCCTAATTTGGCACCAACGGATTTCCACCTCTTTCGATCTCTCTCAAATGCTATGCGCGGAGATTCGTTCAATACTGATGCAGAACTGAGAGCTTGGTTGGAGCAATTTTTCCAGTCGAAATCGGGTGATTTCTTCCAACGAGGTTATAATTATGTATATAATTATAAAATATTCTGTAAAATTTACTTATGAGGTTTTCATTTCCTCGCTGATCACCTGGTAAAATCATTAATGTTGTACTCTTTATTATGATATATATATATATATATATATATATATATATATATGTGTGTGTGTGTGTGTGTGTGTGTGTGTGTGTGTGTGTGTGTATGTATATATATATATATATGTATAAAACCCCCAGAGACATGTATGAGTGTAAACATATACTTGAACCATAAAGATCTACAACTGAAACATCCAAACAATAACTGGCTTTGTCAAAAGATATATGTAGATGCTAACTCATTATTTATTCTTTTGCATATGTAAGACTGGAAATTAAATCAGGATAGATCTACAATAATTGCACACAAACACACATACATACACAAAAATATACAAGTACATATACGTTTAAATAACTACAGGTTTGACCAAAAGTCACCCGAGAGTAAATCAAAATCTCATAATTATTGTCTTTAATTCTGTGTTGACTCGAATGGAAAAATGTGTCGCTCCAGGACTTCAGCTTGAACAATTTCCCTGGTGTTTCATATTTAGATGATTTTATTAAATTCATTCAATTTTTAAACATAAATAAATCTTGCAATTAAATGGTTTTGATTTACTGTCAAGTGACTTTAGGCCAACCCTGTATACATAAGTATGTAAGAAAATTTTGTTTATGTTCACTGAAGCCATCACTCCATAAAGACATTTTGTCATGTGCCAGGCAAAATACACTGTTACACTGCACTTACATCGTAAACACTAAGACCCCGCACACAGAATTCATATAAAAAGCTGGAAAAACAAATTAAAACAATTATTTTCGTACGTACATACATACATACATACATACATACAATCTGAACATATACACACATACAAAAATACGTTGTTGTTGATGTTGGAATTATAATGAAGGAAACTTGGATCTAGGTTAGAAAGCGACTCTTTCTCTATTGGCAAGGGATCTTGAAATAAAACTGAACAATGACATACGTACACACACATGCACATGCATTTATATGTGTGTGTGTGTGTGTGTGTGTGTGTGTGTGTGTGTGTGTATGTGTGTGTGTGCGTGTGTGTGCGTGTGTGTATATGTGTGTGTGTGTGTGTCTGTGTGAGTGTGTGTGTGATGGACACAACACACCACCCGGATATCGATCCTGACTGTGATCAACCGATCGGGCTTGCACGTGCATACATTCACACAGTAATATCAATTTCCCAATGCAATTTTGCAAAAGTTTTATCTTCTGAATGATACCAGCCTATGGCGAGGCGAACAGGCCAGCTTCCCCGCTGGTGGTAAGACTGGTCAGTCACAAGGTTAGCCATTTATATAGGAGTGGAAGTGTTTTGATCAAGAACACATAACGCCGCTCGTACCGGGAACCGAACCCACGATCGCAAATCATGAACGTCGCACGGCGCACCATAACAGCTAGACCACACGCCTTCGAATACACCCAAAACACATACACACACAATCACATACACACACAACCACATACACATATACGTCTGCATATAAATATGTACGTTTATACATAAATATGTGTATTTTGTTCTTGACACCTGCGAATACATAAATAAATGTTAGCAAATATGTGTGTGTGTAGATGTGTGTATGTGTGTGTGAGTGCGTGTGTCTGTGCGCGCGTCTATATATGTGTATGTGTATGTGAGAGAGTGAAAGAGAAAGAGAGAGTGAGAGAGAGAGAGTATGTGTACGTCTTCGTCTGTTTTCTGATTTGGGGAGGTATGTATATGTATATTCAAGAAAAGAAAGCTGAAAAGTGATTCGGCGTTCATACCTTTTTTTTCCATCTGATAATGCGATGTTTATCTTCAACGATAGAAAGTGAGAACATATGAAACAGAAGCATGCTCACATACACACATAAAATATACCCACATATACACACACACACATTAAATATACCTACATACATGTACACATACATATACACGTATATGGTTGTGTGTGTGTGTGTGTGTGTGTGTGTGTGTGTGTGTATGTGTGACAACTGTGTTTCTGTGAGTGTTTATCAAACGGTTGCAGGATGAAGGGATGGAGGACAACAAAAGTAGTCTCAAGTGAAATTCCCCTAAAACTGATTAAAACTGTCAATTGCCAAATAGATGGCATGATTAAGTTGTATTGATTGTTGTGCTATTGATTGCATCGATGAATGGGTTGCGAAGGTTGTGTACCATCTAATTGTGGTGGTGTTAGTAGTAGAGGTAACAGAGACGCTGGTGGTGGTGTCGGGGTTTGTGTTGGTGGTAGTGAAGATAAACGAAGAAAAGTACACGCTGAATGCTACTGTATATATATATATATATATATATATATATATATATATATATATATATATATATATATATATATATATATATGTGTGTGTGTGTGTGTGTGTGTATGTATGTATGAGTCTGTGTGTACACGTGAGCAGACGTGTGTAGGTAATGATGTATATTCATGTATATGTATTTGAGAGGTGTATATGTTTTGGGATGTGAAAGTCTTTGTGGATGTGCATAAAAATGCGCGCGTGTGCAGAGAGAGAGAGAGAGAGAGAGAGAGAGAGAGAGAGAGAGAGAGAGAGAGAGAGAGAGGCGGGGGAGGGGGAGGAAACGAGAGAGAATGTGTACTGATACAGTGAGACGCCGTTCTGAATCTCTGCCATTTAGAAAGACGACTTAACAAAATTTTGCCTTTTATGCTTCCAAGCCTTTCTTAATGGCTTTTAATTTCCTGTGTTTACATCGCTCACACTGCACACGTATACACGAACAAAGCTGCAAAAACACGCAGAAAACACAGATAGAAACAGAAACACTCTACTACACATATATAATGAATTATAGACTCAGATAACTTTATACAAATACACACATGTTTGTGTGTATACGAAAGTAGGTACAAATAAACACACTCACACGCATAGATATCTATGTGCGTGTGCATGTGGCCATGGTTGTATATATGTGTGTGTGTGTATGTATGTGTATATATATATATGTATATATATATATATATATATATGTATATGTATATATGTACATCCGTATGTATGTGCATATACATGCATATATGTATTTTAGGGAAGGAGATTTCGTTCTAGCTATTTGTGAAGGATTTACGGTAGGGAGACAGATAGAAAGAGATACAAAGAGATACATACAGGTAGACAAATCGATTTAGAAGGATAGACACGCATAAATATATTTATACATATATAGATGTATACATGTATGTGTGTGCATTATATATATATATATATATATATATATATATATATATATATATATATATATATATATATATATAGATAGATAGATAGATAGATAGATAGATAGATAGATAGATAGATAGATAGATAGATAGATAGATAGATAGATAGATAGATAGATAGATAGATAGATCAGGATTCGGACACCATGGCCCACTCAAATAGAGAGTTATTGTTTACGGCGACATATCCGGGTGTAAGAGGTTTATCCGGGATTTCTTGACGGAGTTTGTCCGAAGACTTCTTGAACTTTATGCGCTTTGTTTCTATTTTAATGTGTTTCGATGTAATTTTAAAGAGAGCTGGGCCAATTGAGGTGAAATAATTGTACCGTATTGTTGTTATGAGATGCGAATGTGATTTATGTTGTGGACTGATAGCATGGGGCCCAATCCTTGGATGTAATTCAAAGATGATGCTAGCATTATTTGGGCAATACTAAAGGAATATTTCCCACATCATGCAGATGGTGTAACGCTTACGGAGACGTTGAAGAGGATAAAACTTGAGCTTTTCTAGTCGACCTCAATAGTCAAGGTCTGTTTTGTCATCTATCTCTTTTGTAATTGACCTTTGAGGTGCTTCAACTTTCATGACGCTTTATTTCGTGTGGGGAGACTACAGTGGACAACAGTATTGAAGGTGGGGTCGGGCAAAAGTGGAGAAGAGAAGGATAATGGTGTGGATATCTCTCGACTTGAAAGCTCTGAGAATCTAGGGGAAAATTCTGTGGATCATGTCGACTTTGCTTTTTTTGTGAGCATCCCAGCTTATGTTGTTGTCTACAATTACTCCCAAGTCTTTTATATTGTAGGATTCCATGAGAGTGTCACCAGAAGGAAATAACCATGGGAGTTTTACGATATCCCCTTTTCAAAGTGGATTAACTCAAATTTGTCCTCGTTGAGCAGCATATTTTTCTTTTCAACCATTGTATAACAGCCTGTAGATCAGACTGAACGCATGTCCGGTTACCTACTTCATTGATGGCTTTCTGAAGCTTGGAATCATCTGCAAAGATTCCGATGTTGCTGTGCTTGATAATATGATTAATATAGATGATGAAAACAAGTAGTCCCAACGCAGTGCCTTGTGAAACACCACTACTGAATTTGGCTGCCCTTGATTTTATTCCTTCGGCTACAACGTGATGGGTTCTGTCTGTTAGGAAACAGTTGATTCATTGTAGTAAGTTTCCATAAACACTAATGTTGGACAGTTTTTCCACTAGAATCTTGTTTCCCCTCTTGAAAACCAGAACATCAGACTGGGACAGAAAGATTTTAGAAATAAATCCAATAGGTTCCTCCACAGATTACCGAGAGGAGATCCAAGCTGAAGGTGGTACACCTTCAAGACAGAAGCACATACACACATACACAAACAGGTCACATCGGGGCCTGGTGCTAAATTATGCTTAATTTCGTTTATTGTCGCTAACACAACAGGCGTGCCAAACGTTATGTCTGATATAGTGTGTTCGGTGGGTGGACATCACTGATACGGCTCAGATCGCCCATATCAGGCTGGCTGAAGACAGAGCAGTAACGTTTTTGCAGTATCTCATTCAAAGACTTGGCATTATCTTGGAGAATGCCATTTTCATCAATTAGGGGGCCAACAGTGGAGACAGTGACCGTTTGTTTTTTCGCAAAAGAGAACATTTTGGGGTTGAATATGATTTTCTCAATGGCCCATTCTTCCTCAGCTGTTCTTTGGTTATTGATGATGGTCTTCATGAGTTGTTGGAGGTTATATATAGACAGACAGACAGACGGACGGACAGACAGATGGACAGACAGACAAATAGATAGACAGACAGATAGATAGATAGATAGATAGATTGATAGATAGATAGATTGATAGATAGATAGATAGATAGATAGATAGATAGATAGATAGATAGATAGATAGATATGCGTACATATATATATATATATATATATATATATATATATATATATATATATATATATATATATATATATATATACACACACACTCTTATATATATATATATATATATATATATAATTCTATATCTGCGTACATGCACACTGGTACATATAGAAAAGCCTGTTTGTGTATGTGCATGCATAATTATGTATTCGTGTAACCAATTATGCATCAAGTTATGTCTATACTCTGCTCGAATATACAAGAGAGACAGGTAAAGTTTTCACCTACATCTAAGAATTTACACTTACATATATATAGGTGATATTCTTCGCGTGTATTATCTACAGTCACAGGGACATATTGAAGCGCACATACAAACACACACACACGCACAAACACACACACAATCCCCCACAATTTGAAACAAATTTGAAACAACATCATAAGAAGCACGCATGATGTACACATATAAAGCATTCAATACATTAACACATTTACATGAAGTTACGTATTCCTCAACGTATTTTTAAAATAACAGTCCACAATGGTTTGAGCTAAATACAACTGGTTATTAACACGTAAATTGAATAAAAACAGAACACAAATATCAGTCTAGTTGCAGACAGAATGATAGAAATATAAGTAATTGAATAAACGAGAGATGGAAAGCAGCAGAATTACTATGCATAGTCAAGGATACAAAAATTATTAGGAATACCTTATTGATGTACATAACGCTTATACTTTTTAATGCAAAAGCTATACGTTTTCTACATACATAAATACATACATACATACATATTTTTATAGACAGACAGATAGATGTGTACATACATATATACATACATACACACATACATACCTATATTTATATACATGCATAAATATACGTAAATGTAAATACGCATATCCATACATATATACGTTTACTTACCTGTATACATATATATATATGTATATTACACACACACACACACATATATATATATATATATATATATATATATATATATATATATATATATATATATGTATATATACATATGTATGCGTATGTATATGTACACATAAATACATATATATTTATATATACACACACATATAGAATATACATATACACACATACATACACACATACATGCATATATACATACATATATTTATATACATGCATACATATACATAAATGTACACACACATATCCATACATATATACGTTTACTTACCTGTATACATATATATATATATATATATATATATATATATATATATATATGTATATTACACACACATATATATATGTGTATGTATATATACACATATATATTTATATATACACACACATATATTCATATTGATATGAATATACATAAGGCACGTCAGTGTTTATAGATCATATCGGAAATGAAAGAAAACACAAATATTCCTTATCAGCCGCCATTTTGTTTCCTCCATTTCCTAATAGATTTTCTTTTCTTGACCTCAAATTGCTCGCAAAAGACTCTGAAAGTCATTGCAAAGAAATAAACTAATTGGAATGAACGATAATAAGATTCTTTAACGAAACATTACCCTAAGAGCCTTCTCTAACTTATGCACTCTATTAGCGAGCCCTTCAATTCTAATTTCACACATTCACCTTAGCTCTTACATGATTTTTCTGGTCGTAGATCGATAGAATAATTGCACTTATTTTATATATTAGAATCGAGTTGATTGATTTTATCCTATCTCTCCATTTATCTCACAATTACTGGATTCGAAGAATTCCTCATCTTCCTCCCATCCCTTTCATCGTAAATGTTATCCTCGTGTTTCTTATCTATTGGATCCAATGTTTCCCGTAACATCACTCCCTCTTCCGATAATTGCCCTTTCACTTCAATACAACACACGGTAATCACTCCACCGTACCCAGGATCCGGTTAGATCTCCCACATTCTTTCTTCTCCAGATAAATGGCCCACTGATATCTCATCATTTATAATGCTACTCAAATATATCTCTCCTTTCTATATTAACATTCCTTACGCAACTTCAACCTTTTCTTTTCAAACAACCGAAGTATATATTCTGCTCTGCATGATCTATCTCCAGCAAATGAAGCATAGCATTTATCCTTTACTGCTTCAATAGAAATCCAACCGACTCCGTTCCTTCGTATTATGTTCCGGGTTCAGTTACCATGAAACAATAATTGTTGAAATCCTTTGTTATTATCCTTCAACCATAACTACGAAATCACCGGCTCCTCTCACGTTGCTCCAACCCACTATCGGCTAATCCTATATAAATGATGTTTCTTATCTGAGATATATCAACTTTAACTTCCAAACTATTCCCGCATTCTCAATCATCTCTCCAAAAATCTGCTGCCATCTGAAATTTCTGCAATGCGCAGCATTTTGTTATTGTTGTTGTAAAGGTTTCACCCAAGGTCGGTCTGATCTAATAAGTGATCATACTGGAAGGCACAGCAACGATACTTATCCTGTTTTTTCTCTCAACGTACGAGGTGGTACCAAAAAGTTCCCGAACTAATTATTTTTAATATAAAAATCTTATGTACCTAAGTGTTAACATCCTCTCCTTCGAAATTGTCATCTTGCGCAACTATACACCGATCCCAGCGTTCCTGAATTTTTGGTATACGGCCTGGAAGTTGCTTAACGTACCAAGTTTAGCTCGATATCAACAACTACCTCAGTAGATAGGCAGCCCCATAATGGAGGCAACATCATGATATCTTCTATAAAATATCTTTACAGTTCTTTATATCGTCTCTATTCAAAATTTCTATTTAAAAACTTTAAATAACATTGTTGTAAATGTAACTAGTGTTTTCTTCAATCTGACATGATTTCAATTTTTATATAGTGAAACTTGTGCCGATACTTAGGAATAAGAATCACACAGACAGGAAATAAGTGAATAGAAATAATACGGCGAGCTGGCAGAACCGTTAGCATGCCGGACGAAATGCTTAGCGGTATTTCGTCTGCCGCTACGCTCTGAGTTCAAATTCCGCCGAGGTTGACTTTGCTTTTCACCCTTTCGGGGTCGATTAAATAAGTACCAGTGACGCACTGGGATCGATATAATCAACTTAATCCCTTTGTCTGTCCTTGATTGTCCCCTCTATGTTTAGCCCCCTGGTGGGCAATAAAGAAATAAGAAACGTTAGCACGCCGGGCGTCATGCTTACCGGTATTTCGTCTGCCGCTACGCTCTGAGTTCAAATTCCGCTGAGGTCTACTTTGCCTTTCATCCTTTCGGGGTCGATTAAATAAGTAACAATTACGCACTGGGGTCGATGTAATCGACTTAATCCGTTTGTCTGTCCTTGTTTGTCCCCTCTGTGTGTAGCCCCAGTGTGGGCAGTAAAGATATAAGAAATATTACGTCTCGCTTCGTGTTTTTCCTGCATACAGGGTCCGAGTAATTACCTGTTATGTGTAGACGCACATGAGTACTACAGAGATAAAATGAGACGGTCAGAAAGTTCTAATTAAAGAGGAGCTACAATATTTGTATCGAATACATAATGCATGGAATTTACACATCTGACATTTGCTGCAGCAATTAACCAGGCAAATCTTGGCAGATGTTTAAGAGCCTGGTAGAGCAGGTGAAACTACTTGCTACTCATGGTGGTACGAACCTGCAACACGGCAAGTTGCTGGCTGACGTGCTAGACCTGCGTGCCCCCATACTTTCACACTATCACCTTCATTGTCATCATCATCACTATCATCATCTTCATCATCATCATCATCTTCTTCATCATCATCATCATCATCAACATCCATCATCATCATCATCATAATCATCATCATCAACATCCATCATCATCATCATCATCATCATCATCATCATCATCATCATCATCATCACACATCCATCATCATCAACATCATCATCCATCATCATCATCGTCATCATCATCATCTTCATCATCATCATCATCTTCTTCATCATCATCATCATCATCATCATCATCATCTCCGAAATCATCATCCACATAATCACCATCATCATCATCATCGTAGTCGTCGTCGTCGTCCTAGTGAGTCTCACAAAAGAGTCAGGTAAATTAACGTCTGTAAAAGTAAAAGTTAGAAAGGAAATAGGTTGGTTTGTTAAAACAACTGGTGTGCAACGAAGTGAAACAGATGGGATAAGTAAAGTAATTTTATATAACAAACAACAACAACAACAACAACAACTACAGCAGCAGCAACAGAAACAAAAGCTGTGATAACAAAAGTAAAAAAACAGTAACAACAGCAGTAACTGAAAGAACATCAATATTAGCAGCATCAGCATCTTCAGACACAACAACAGCAACACCACCACCACCACCAACAACAACAACAACAACAACAACAATAGCAACAACAGAACAGCAGCAGCAACGAGAACTGTAATAGTAACGATAACAGCAACAGCAGCAGCACCACCAATGACTTAGTTAAAGAAACCAGTTCGATTAGCTTGTATTAGATTTCAAACTGAACAATTCCAGACCAATTTCCTTCCTGAAAAATCGATCAGGAGTGAAAAGAATATGTCGTGTTTACTATACAATACACACATACACATGTATATGTAGCTATATATATAGATACATACATACATACATACATACATATATATATATATATATATATATATATATATATATATATATATATATATATACATATACGTATATACACAAATACGTATGTATATATATATTTATCGACGTATATATTGATATCGTGAAGGCATCTGGCCTAGTGGTTATAGCTTTGATCTCACGATCATAATATAATCGCTTCAGTTCTTGAAACAGGTATCGCTTTGCGTTTATCCCGGACCCAAGTAGTTACACAACGCGTGTCATTTCATGTTGGTCCGAAAGGTTCATCTGAATTTGTACATCAGTTGGATACTGGTGCTATCTTTATTTCGCCCTCAATGCTCTGTTGTATCTTGAGTTGGAAGGCCGAGAGTCCATGCCTCACTATGACTACATTCGAATTCGCCTTTTGTGCTGGTTGTATTTTCGAATCAAGAAGCTCACAGTCAAACCAGAGAAGATTCTGCATGCTTTCTATCCTCCACAGCAATTTCAACCTTCGTTGCTAGAATAACTTTATTTGCGAGTTTTCCCTTCAGGACTAACTGCATCTCAATTGCGGTCTTTTATGACGGTGTTTCTCCGTTGCCAGTTCTTCGGTAGTCATTCATTGTCCATCATTTGCACATCGTCAATCTACTTGAGATGACGCTCCATGATCATCGCCGCGATACATGTCATTTCATTTTGTTTTAGTGTATAGGTATTTCTGCATTTGATAAAAGACTTTCGTGACGATACTTTGTAAGATTTTTCCAGCAATCTAAAGGGCTGATATTCCCTTACACTTATCGCAGTCCACTTATCTCAGTCACACCTAGATACGATGTAGATGATGCGATCAGGTAATCAATATTTGCCTACCTTTCACAAATATTCCAGCAACAATGCTGTCTGGCCTTACAGCTTTGTAATACTTCCTTTTACTAAAAGATATATGAATATTCATGCGATTTGGAGGACCAAACGGAAAATCAAAGGAAATGTAGGATGGTAGTAATATTAGCTGTAGTTGGGCCATTGAGAAAAGTTAGAAAATGTAATGTCTAACATCTACGGATTAAAGGTTCAACCTTTAAGACTGCTGATCTATTTAATGTCCCAAGTGACAAGGCAGTAGACGCTGAGTTTCCATAGATGATTCTGATAGCTGCATTAATGTATCTAGTATCATTCTGTTTTCTTTTGTTATTTTATCCGAGTAAACTTAAATCTTTGCTGCTTTCGAAATCCACCAATTGCTTCAGATTTTGCAGATTCTGATTTGAACATTGAATTTGATAATTTTATATCTTCTTTTGGCAACTCGAGATGGTACATAAAAAGCCGAACTTTTTTTTCTGCTTCATGGGTACTGTATTATCAGCATGGTTTTCATAAAACCATTGTTGGAGTGGGTATTTCGGTATATCCCAAATTTGGTCAATAACATTCTATGATTGAACCAATATTCTTCACAGATTCTTGTGAGGATGAGTGTAGATTTTAAAGTTCTCCCTGGTCATGCCTCTCTTAATAAACCTTCCGGTGGGCATCCCCAGTTACTTCTTAGAATAAAGTTTTATTGTCAACCATCTTCTATATCTGAGTCAACTATGGTTTCCCTGTCAGTTCTGCTTTCTATGGAATGATACTCATCGGAGAGATGATTCAAATATATGTAGGTATATATATATATAGTGACAAACAGACATACATAAACCTTGCGGGTACATTGATATATACATAAAGTGTAAATGTTAATACACACACACGTGTTTATGTATATATATATATATTACGATAGGAATATAAAGAAAATTGGAATAGAGTGTCTAGTAGAACTGTTACAAACTGTTTGCCTCCGTGGCATGGCCACAATAATCAGGAAATATATATACATATATATATATATATATATATATATGAATATATATATATATATATATATATATATATATATATATATATATATATATATATATATATATATATATATATATATATATATATATATATATATATATATGTATATATATATATGCGGGGTGGGGTGACCAACATCGCTTGACAACCAATGCTGGTATGTTATGTCTCCGTAACTTAGCGGTTCGGCAAAAGGGACCGATAGAATAATTACTAAGATTAGAAAGAATAAGACGTGAGGTCAATTTCTTCGACTAACAGCCTTTAAGACGGTGCTCGAGGAAGGCCACAGGGAAATTACTGAAACAAATAAAATGTGTACATACATACATACATACATATATATATATATATATATATATATATATATATATACATGTATCCATGTGTGTATGCATGTATGTATATATACACATACACAGAATCATGTATGTACGCGCAACTTCATATTTTCTAGTGTGTTTATGCTATTTAAATATATTAGGAATATAACAGCAACTATACAGTATGTAATACGTGAGCGGCTCAGCTGATTTCTTTCGATTAATAACGTTTTGAATGTGCGAAATAATATTAGAAATTTTCAAGGAAGTGACTTCTACACAATTATTTTCTTTGCTAAAAATAGAAGCCAAATTCCATGCAAACAACTTTACTTCTTAAGAAAACATACCGTAGAGATATATGGAACAATGTAGTCGTCGACATTGAAATATAAGCAATACTTTCCATGACATATCTTTTCCAGAAAAAGATGATGAGAATTGAATCAAAAACACAAAGAATCATGAATAAAGCCGAAATATATTTATTGCGAAATTAATGCGAATCTGTAACCAATTTCCGTTTTTCATGATATTTCTAACGTAAAACATTCCTCTGTCGCTTTGTTGAAGAATTAATTGACCAAAGTCAATAATTATAGAGTTTGGCGCATCAACGAACGGAAGTAGTGATAAGCGAGTTTGATTGACCCTAAACGCCAAATTGATTTGGCTCCATTCTTAAGACGTGACATACTTCCAGGAACTCCCTATGTCTTTAGAAATAATTGCCATTGATTTTCTGCAAGATTGGCAATGGCACTGATTTTTACCAAAATATTTAAGAATTCTTACAAGATTCTTTCTATCGTCGTATCTCCTTGTCTATCGGTCACTTTCTTTAGTGGTCGTTTATCAATATTTATCAATATCGCATCCATCTCTCTGTTTTCTTCTGTATATTTCTCTTACACACACACACACACACACACACATATATATTTTTATGTATGCATATATATTTCGAGAAACAGAGAGAGGAAGAGAGAGAGAAAAAGAAAGTTGGCAGAAAAGTTAGCACGTCGAGCCAAATATTTACTGGTGTTCGTCCTACTTTATGTGCTTGGTTGAAGTTCCGCCGAGGTCAACTTTTATCATTTCGGGATCCTTAAAATAAATACCATTTGAGCTCTAGGCTCGATGTAGTCGACTTATCTCTTTTCCTAATCTAGCTGAGGCTGCACCAAAATTCGCTATATAATCGTATAAATTCTATTTAACACATCGTTCATGTACAGTGAGACGCGGGAGAAACTTTTGCTGCGGAATTCCGCTCATAGCCATTATGTGGAAAATGTATTGTGCTATGAATTACAATATCAGATCTCAGGACTTATACATTTCTGCGTCCGGCGCATCGTCAGCTACGAAGCCAAAGTCGTTTTTAGAGCACCATAATAACGATAGTTCTCATTTATTAGTGAAATACATAGAACGGTTTTATATACTTCAAGCTGCTTTGTGAAATTCTAGTTATTTAATTCCAGTTTAACCAATCGTTTTTGCAAAATGCATCGCTGAAAAAAATATTTGCATATTTAAAAATTTGTTTAATATGTTCGTGTACACTTGAACTTGAGCGGGCCAATTGCTTCAGAAGTAATCTCGGGAGACTATATATATATGAAACCTATGGTTTGCATCAGGCCATCAACAACTCATTCTGTATTCATGATTAATGATGCGTAACAAATCAGAAACGCATGCATGTCCTTATATCCTGATGTCATTCACATCTGTTATGAATACGTAATACTCGTTAATGCTAAGGTCTTAGTATATAAAATAAGTAGAAGTTTTGTATTGCATCTTATCATTCTATGCCCAAAGTGGTCATTGAAATCAGTCATTAGTGTCACATTATATCTTCTATTATATTGGACATTCCAGGCGGCGAGCTGGCAGAAGCGTTAGCACGCCGGGGTATTTCTTCTGCCTTTACGTTCCGTTCTGAGTTCAAATTCAGCTGAGACCGACTTTACCTCTCATCATTTCGGGGTCGATAAACTAAATACCAGTTGCGTACTGCAGTCGATCAAATCGACTGGCCGCCTCCCAAAAACTTTCGGGCCTTGTGCCGAGAGTAGAAAAGATTATATTGGACATTTTAATTCGTGATTACCTGCATTCAGGAAGAGATAGTAAGTAGCCTGATTCGATGGCAATTCTCATATTCATTATCCGCCACTAATGTTTGCTCTAATCAGACCAAAATGTAGATGTCTCTATTAAGAAAATAATTTATGGCTCGCGTCTCTTGCCTGCTAGTTTCCCATTCCAAAAGAATGTGTACTCCTCGTCCACGATTCTGCCATATTCTGGTGGCTGGCCTCTCAGAGAGCACTTTTTGATGCTGAACATTTTCAACTCGAATGTAGTGTGACTGACAAATCAGTCAACCCTCTGCCTAGCGATTTCCAAAATTCCATAGAACCATATATAACTCATTTCAATCATCCTAGTAATGGTCTTGCTTATGTGTCTGCTCCTGATTGGAGTTGAGGAAAGAGAGATCTTTGGTAACTTGACCATTGATCGATCTGGAGTGCTCGTGCCTTATTGATATTATTGCATCGAGCTACTTGCATAAGTCTCACTGTGGTGATAACTTTTGTACTTACTAGTAACACTCTCGCGTTGAGCTGTACTATATACAGCAGACTAATACATCATATTTAATACCGAATTACAGCAGTTGTGAATCAGTAGACTTCTACAGTGTGAGACATCTCTATCCATTTAAACGAATTTACGTAATCGTTAACCAATGTCCTTTGACAGCGAAGTTCATTCAGTCATTTTGATAGGTTTTGCGTTTCATTCGGTAGGGTTTCCAACCGTTTTAATCACCTACATGCCCGACTATGCACATATTTTAATGTATTACATAATTACTGCTCTCTGACCTCACACACACACACACACACACACACACACACACACATAGGTGAATGCATTTCTGTGAATTTGTAGTTGTATATGTATGTCTTAATGTCTGTGTATATAATACACACGCACGAACACATGCATACGAGTATAGAAACACATAACAATGTTTCTGATGAAACATTATTAGCTTTAGAATTTCGATCAACATAATCATCATCAATGCCAATATTATTATTATTATTATTATTATTATTATTATTATTATTATTATTATTATTATTATTATTATTATTCATGTAATTACCTTCGTCGTTATCTTGTAACATAACAATATTAATACGGGTAATTAGGCACAACTAAACATGAATAGCACATGCGTAAGTTAATTTTATTGTTTCCGCACATCTTTACCACTTACAAACCGAATTCTATATCTATGGCACCAACAGCCAAATTCTTACCAGAATACCAGACACTATTCAGCACGAAACAATGAAGATATTTTGGCAGCTCTGAAAGGAAATGAAGAAATCCTGGGCTTTATGATATGGTCAAGTGTTCTTCAATATCATTCTAATGTTCTTTCTGGCTTTCGTTCTAATTATTTTTCTCTGATTTTGTTTTTACTTAATTCGAATTTGGTTTATTCTTTTATATCATTTCTTTCTTATTTTCCCGGCAATTCTTTTATGTTGTCAGTATAATAAATAATGCTTTAGAAACAATCGCATATCGTAAGAAACTTCTATCCATTATTTCTACTAATGCGTGAGCACACGCACAGGTACATGTACACACATCACATACATACACACACATATATGCATTTTCACATACATAAGTGCATTTTCAAACCTTCTTTCATATATATTTCCACTCGTACGGTATTCCACAACTTTACTTTATTATATATATATATATATATATATATATATATATATATATATATATATATATATATATATATATATATATATATATATATATACATATATGAAACACACACACACACATGTTGGGTTGGCCAAAAAGTCTTGTCGGTTTCTGTCGACACTAAATTTCAATGACTGTAATAAGTATCTAACTGCAGTCTGCTTCTTGTGCATTGGCACTTACCGTTTTACTCTCTTACTCTTTTACTTGTTTCAGTCATTTGAGTGCGGCGATGCTGGAGCACCGCCTTTAGTCGAGCAGGTCGACCCCAGGACTTATTCTTAGTAAGCTTGGTACTTTTTCTATCGGTCTATTTTGCCGAACCGATAGGTTACAGGGACGTAAACACGCCAGCATCGGTTGTCAAGCAATGGGGGGGGGGGGGCAAACAAAGATACACAACAGTAATGACTATAATAGAAGACGGGTTTCCGGCTGAACTCCGAACCATGTGGTTGGGAAGCAAGCTTCTTACGACACAGCCACACCTGCACCTATTCCAAACACATATACGCATATATATCCATACATATATATACACACGTACATAAATATATACATATATACATGAGTGCGTATGTCTGTGTGTGTATAAGCCGAAAGTTTGTAGTTATGATGGATGATGTTCAACGGAATTTGACCTAATCAATTTGTAAATTCAATTAAAATCTACAATTCCATTCCCAATTTCTGAAATTCGTTTATAAAAGTGTAATTAGTTCAAAGGAAATTGCTTAAACTTGAAAGTACAGAAGATTCCATAGGTATTTAATGAATCCAGATAGATGTTTACTTGCTAATTATATTAGCTAGAAGGTAGAAAAAGCATTTATCTTCCAGCTTTGTTGGTTTACCATTTGAAAAAAATTTGCAACTGCCTACAGATTATTGCAAATATATGTCTATATCTATGTATCTAATACATGTGTGTGTTTGTGTGTGTGTGTGTGTTTGTGTGTGTGTGTGTGTTTGTGTGCGTGCGTGTGTGTTTGCATGTGTGTGCGTGTGCGCGTGTGTGTGTGTGTGTGTGTGTGTGTGCTTGTGTGTGTGTGTGTGTGTGATATGTTTATACTATTCCTATTTTATAAACATTCATGCATCATATTGGCCCCGACGTCATGGAGTTTGTCAGCTCCTTCACCTACCTGAGGTCCACAGTCACCAACAACGAAGACGTCACGCAGGAGATCCACCGCAGATGTGGTCTGGCCGCCGGAGGTCATCTACACCCTATGAAATCTCGTTTGGCGCTATTGCTCTCGAAAGACGAATATCCGTATCTACGACGCATCAGGACTCTCTGAGACAGAAACGTGGCTTTTCTCGAAGAACCTAGCAGAGAGGATCAACCGCTTCAATAGTAGAGCCCCGAAAACCATCGAGAAAATCAGATGGTACTATCACGTCCCCAACAACGAACTACATGCGTGTACACATCAGCCAGCAGCCTCCCACCTCATAGCTGTCCGTTGCATGCACTGGTACAGACATGGATTCCATCTCCCTGCTAGATCATCCTACCAGGGCCTTACTCTCATATGGCGCAGCAGCTGCGGGCTGGAAGAGGCCTAGTGCCAAGCCCCTCAGTAGATAGCTGGAGGTCACTGAGAAATATTTCCGGAGACACGACGTCACATGGCAGGATGAGGAGATACTAGTACGGGATCGCCAGTGATGAAGAGCAATGGTGGACCTAATCAGCTCTACGCAGGATGACGCCTCTGGAGCGGATAACCAGGGACATCCCCAGCCTCAGAAAGCAAGAGTATAAAGAAAGAAGCTAGAAAGAAGCAACCAAACGTATTATAAGCTATACAACTCAAGTGAAGTTAAGAGACGAGTAAGAGAAAAGAAATTTATGGAGATATCCAAACCTGTTCTATATATATATATATATATATATATATATATATATATATATATATATATATATATATATACAGGGATTAGCATTGAGTTGCTTCTCCAACATACTGAAAATTTAGAATGTAGTTTAGAATCAGTAGTTCTTTGACTGCTATTTCTAAATTTTCAGTATGTTGGAGAAGCAACTCAATGCTAATCCCTGTATATTTATGATGATAAATGGTTTTACCGATAAAGGTTTTTTCATACTGAACTACTTGGCAAAATTGTTAATTATTAATTCTATTACTAATTGACGATTCCCTGCTCTTATTCTTGTATATATATATATATATATATATATATATATATATATATATATATATATATATATATATATATATGATATACTTTTCGTAATGAGATAAAAAACCAAGGCTGTGTATAATATAGAACATTTATAAATCGAATGTCTTACAGCTGTTTCCAGGATATTGATTATATCCCTTCATTGGAGAGGGTATGAGAGGATAATTAAGCAATAGTTAGTCTAGTTAAGATAGAAAATATTGAGTGAATGTTGGGATATTGTATTTATAAATATATTTTTTAGGCAGAATGGTATACATATAAGATTCTAGTACCTTGTGAGTAAAGTCCAATTGTTTTTATGATTGGTCGTTGGCTTTGTACATCCATTATTAAGATTCCAGTACTCTATGAGTAAAGCCCAACAGTCTTTGAAATTAGTCATTCCACATGCAGTGTTTATACACAGTGTTATTGAATCAAGGGTTCTGTTTAAAGTGACCTAAATGCAGGAAATGTATTAATAGGGTCAAGTCGAAGACAAGAAGCGAGAAATAAAGAAGAGGCAAAAAGGAAGGTAGGAAGAAGTGGAAGAAGAGGGGGGAAGAAAATAAAAGGGATACAGAGATAGAGATAGGGGAAAGTGAACCATAAGTGAGCCATAATGATCAGTGAATATTATTCACTCACCATTCTGGTTCACATCCCCTTATCTCTATCGCTGTATTCCTTTTATTATTTTCTTCCTTCTCCCTACCTTCCTTGCACACATACATACATACATACATACATACATACATACATACATACATCATACATACAGATATACAGACAGACAGATAGGAATTTGATGATCGGGACGAGATTGTGATTAAAAACTCTTTGTTATTGTGATAATTGTCCCGAATGCAAAATTTCACGCTTATGTCCCTGTGCGTACATAGTCCCGCATGATATCTACTTTAAATTTCTGATATATATTTCATGGAAGAAATTATTCTTCAATCAAAGAGGAGCCAAATATTTTTAAACCACTTCTTCAGTATAAAATGAATCATTTACAAAACGTGTCAGTAATAACGACAATTTTCTCACATTACAAGATATTGTCCAAAGAAATCAGTTGACACGCACAATGCAAAAAAGTTCTCGACATCTAACACGCTTGGTTTTTCACAAATATAAGCGAAATTCGATTTAAAATCGATCGTTAGTGCATACTAATCTGGTTGTCTTTTTAAACAAGACACTGGTATAAAATTGAGCAATTTATATCAACAATATAAAGCAAATTCATGAGATGTGCTTCAGCAAAACAGTTCAATATCAGTAAGAGAAAAAACGCAGAAAACTGAGAGGTCTTGTGAGTCGGATAATAAATGTCTCAAATCGCTTAAACGGATAAGTGACAATGGAAAATCCCGCCTTAAAAGGACTTCTAAAAATTGATGACAAAATCAAAAACTTTCATGGAAGCGACAGAGATAACAACTGTCGAGAATTTATGAAAGTAAACTCTAGTTTATTTCACACAATTCTATATAAAAGTGATGAGGAATTATGTACATTATTTACATTATTTGTCCTCATCTTCTTTGGTTTTAACACAACGTTTCGATTGATATACCTTCCAGCCTTCATCAGATGGTTAACAGCGCGAGCTACTAACTCCAGGATACTGAATTCGATTCCAAGCAGTGACCTGAATAATAATTATAATAATAATAATAATAATAATAATAATAATAATAATAATAATAATAATAATAATAATAATGATGATGATGATGATGATGATGATGATGATGATGATGATGATGTATATTTTATACAAATTCATTAGAAAATCAACAAAGGTGCATTACAAACTAGGCCATTGTTAGAAGGAAATAGTTCAGTAACGGTAGATGCTTTCAGAATAAGGGGGTGTTATGTAAGGACTTCAAAAATGTGTCCTGCTTGAAGCTGGCACACGTTCGCATAAACAAACCAAATGAGTTCTTTAACCCTATACCTCTGCTCTGGGAAGCAGCGGTCATCGATTATATCGTCAGAAATAAAGAACTTCGAAATATTGACCATTGATCAAATGAGCTTAACCTCAGTAATAGTGTCCACTGGATTTCCAGCAATCTTTTTAAAAACATGCAAAGAGCCTTTAGCAAATTTTTCGAAATAAATTTTCAATGCCTTGTAGTAGGAAATCCTCAATAATATTATAGGGAGTATGAAATACTCTACGTGCTCTTATCATGTAGGGAGATGCACAGCAGGTGCTGAAAACCACAGCATTATCGCCTTACTGACTGAGAAACATGCAGTAGTGTTAGAAATATGCAGTAATGAATTATCAAAGAGGAAAACTAACAATATACTACTCAATTGCGAGGGTGGGTTCCGAAACTACGCAATCATTCCAAGGTAGATGTGGTGTCCCTCGACTTTGCAAATGCTTTTCATAAATGTATTTGTGGAATGGTGGTACCACGGGCTGTGTAGTCTTGAAATTGCTGAGAAATTATGATGGTGATTGTACGACTTTTTAAGAGGTTGGAGCCAACGGTGCTCTCTTTCTTTCTCCCTCCCCTTCTCTCTCTTTCTTTGTCTCTCTTACTCTCTCCTCCTCTCTCTATGAAATGAAACAATGATTTTGAGTGGATTCCAACCGGGAACTTTCTCGAAGTCATTACTCTCCGTGGAAACTCAGACATTCCCTAAGTTATTTACATAACCACTTCCACACGATACGTTGAAGGTAGGAAATTTCACTGACAATTAAAAACTGTATGATGTCGCAAATCTACAGCCAAATCTCAATTCAATATCCAAGTGGACTGAAGAAAATAACATGCAATATGAGGCTGGAAATTTTCAAGTTCTTCGCTTACAGACAAAAGCACTCCACAATCTAGAAAATCAAGACCTTTGAAGGTTGAAGTTACAGAGTAATATTTAGAGTGACTTGTAAATACATATGAGTAATATGGCATCTTTTCATGTACAAATTACTAAGATAGCAAGGCCGTGCAAATTGATGCTGCAATGTCTCCCTAGATAATTGAGTATTAGGGACCAGGCACCATGCTGCGTCTGTTGAGAATATTTGCCCTCGGATGTCTGGGCAACAGTTGACCACATATTTTCTGTGGAGGTTCTTACATAAATCCAGATGTAGACGCAATGCAATGTTGTCTCAATGTGACGGCGGAAAAATGAAGAGGTTGGAAGCGTGAGAAATTCCATCCTTGGGAAGCGTGAAAACTACCCTGGGAAAGCTATGTTAGAATTTTCATATAGAATTTTGAAGAGATAGGAACGTTACTGTCACGACCATCCGCTTCCTCAACTTCCTCATCTTCCTCTTTCTCATCATCACCATCATCGTCGTCATCAGCGATATCATCATGTCCAACACTTTAATTTCAATTGTAATTCTAAATTTCGCCGTTGCCTCTATAAGGCAAATATATATTTCATATATCTATCTATTTACCTTCCTCTTTCTATCTCTCTCTCTCTCTCTCTCTCTCTCTCTCTCTCTCTCTCTCTCTCTCTTTATATATATATATATATATATATATATATATATATATATATATATATATATATATATATATATATATATATATATATATATATATATATATATATATATATATATATATATATATATATATATATATATATATATATATATATATATATATATATATATATATATATATATATATATATATATATATATATATATATATATATATATATATTAATGGACATTAAGTACAGGACATCACGAACGAATGAAAAATACGTAAACGCACGAAAGAAAAGTTCACAACAAAATACCAAAAGTAGATAAATCGCTCATCAGTTGTCGACTTATTACTACCCATTTGGTGCTTTTAATGACAAGATAAGAATCCTTCATAAGACAGCAGCATCCAGAAATATTTATCCCTTTGGAAATAATCGAAAGATTACAATAGCTGCATAGCAGATCCTTATTGTACTTTCGAGCTAATATAATTACCATGTAAACATCTATGAGGATTCATTAAGCACTTATGCACTCTTCTATCCTTTGAAGTTTCAGCAATTACCTTTGAACTAATTACACTTTTATAAATGAATTTAAGAAATTACGAATGTAATTGTAAATTTTAATTGAATTTCCGAATTGATTAGGTCAAATTATCGTTTCATATAATTCAGTAAGTCTACAACTTTCGGTATTTGTATGTATATTTGTAGATAGATAGATAGATAGATAGATAGATAGATAGATAGATAGATAGATAGATAGATAGATAGATAGATAGATAGAAAGAAAAATATATACATGTATTCATGCGTACATGTATATGTTTATTACTATATATATATATAGACGAATGCATACATAAGTGTGTATGTTTGTTTGTGTGTGCTATGGATGTTTGAAGATCATATATGTAAGTACGCATGTGCCTGTGTATGTCTATATGTATTTGTGTGTGTGTTTGTGTGTCTACGTGCTTGTGTGTTTGTGTGTATGTGTGTGTTTATGATGAAATATTTATATGTTTTTTTCAGAAACGTTAGAGATATATCTTCTGAAGTTGTGTTATTTATCAATTATATTTATACTTTGCTACTACTTTTCACTTGGAGGACATTAATGCCATCAACACTAAACACCACCATCATCATCATCAACACTATACTCCTGGACATCACCACAATCACCACGACCAGTATCAACATCACCATCACCATGATCGCTCTCATATATCGTCTGTTCTCTGCAATGAAATACCACGGATCGCCATCTTGATCCTACTTTAAGTCCCTCTTCAGATGTATCGTATTCCAAATTCTTTGTTGTGTATCGTTTCTTCCCATTCATTTCACCTTCACTTCATTTCTTTTGTGTTCAATATAGTGTCTAAATATTTTCACTTAGTTTCTGGTGATTTTTCATAAAATTTTCTTAGTTTTTCTGTTTTTAATTCTGTTACCCTTATGCACCGTCCAACGGTATTTTCAAAAGTATTCGAAAAACACATATTTCCAAAGATTTTTATAATTCCTAAATATTTTATTTTCCAGGACCCACACGGTATAAAAGAACGATTATAAAATTTTCTTGCCCATTTCATTTATTTTAATATCAATGTTCTTTGTTGTTAGAACGTTTGTAAATTTGTACGACTTTCTCTCCATTGCATTACGAGATATACTTGCTATGTTTATGCTTACGAATATATATATACATACATACATACATTTATATATATATATATATATATATATATATATATATATATATATATATATATATATATATCAAAACAACTCAATAGTCACAGAAGCACTATCTTAATGATTGACAAATGAGACAAGCTCCTTACGGTCGCAGATAGAGCCAGATCATCAGCGGTCTTGCATTTTGATGTTTAACGCATCTTAATGCTCTTCGGTGGCTCTTACCGCACTTGGGGTTAAACTCATCTAGCCTTGCTAGTTTTTAAGATTTCCGTTGAAACCATACGCTGGTTTCATAAATGGTAAAAGTAATGATATGAGTAGGTAATTTGTAATTTTACAACCTAAAGGCAGAAATATGTACGTCGCTAAAGTGACGTATGTATGTATGTATGTGTGCAGATATGTATGTTTTGCTTTATGTATGTAGTCTCTTGTATATAGCGGCATATATAGACATGCTCATATATATTTAATTGATAAACCTCTGGGAAGTTTTAGGGATTATTACATTTCCAGTGATCGATTGGATCTATAGTCTTTGAATTAGCTTTCTCCTATTTGGATTTCAGAAACCTAATTTTTCAAGATTTGTACTTAGGCAGTGTGTTATATATCCAAGGGTCCCAATAATTACAGGTTTAAACCTAAACTTGTAAGCTGGATAGAATAACTGCAAGTTTCTCAATAGTTCATCGTAGGAATTCTTGTTTTTTCCACTGATCTTCAGCTTTATGTTAACATCAATTGGGACGCTAATTTCCACAACTGCACACAGTTTCTCTTCTCTATTCCAAATCCTTATATCATATGTATGTATGTATGTATGTATTTATGTATGTATGTATGTATGTATGTATGTATGTATGCATGTATGTATGTATGTGTGCATGTATATATATATATATTCATATATGTTTATTTCTATATGCACACATACATATATATTCGTATATATGAATATGTATTTGAATATGTATATATATGCATATGCATATGTATACATAGATTCGAACATCAAGGAATATTCGTATCAAAATTAGTAGATTTATAATATTCCAAGTGTGGCCTTGAAAAGGAGAAGAATGCAGGATGATGACGTCATACTCGCTGAATCGGAAAGTTCTGAGTATCCAAGTGCACTTGCTGGGAGTCATTTCGATTCTGTTGTTGACGGAGGCACTCCAGCTGAGATAGTTGTCAACAATTAATCCAAAGTCCCTGATATTATGAGATGATGTAAGTAGTCCCCCGGAAGGAAGAGAATATGGTTGCTTTAACCCATGTTTGTGTGTGTGAAGTAAGCAATTCTAATGAAATAGTACCACCAAAAATACTGTTATAAAACCTGTTTAAAAGGATGTGAAAAGACACTGGTTTTCGCGAATCAAAACATGCACGTCTACAATTATCAATAAAAGTTTCGTATCTAGGCAGAAGGGTCCCCACCTTGTACTTGATTTGTACTGTATTTTATCGCCTCTACAAAGATTACAAGCGCTCATATATATATATATATATATATATATATATATATATATATATACGAGTGGTTTCAGTTTCCGCCTATCAAATCCGCTCACAAACTTTCGATGAGCCTTAGGCTGTAGTTGCAGACACTTCCCAAAAATTCCATGCAGCGGGCCTGAACCCAGAGCGCCTTGATACACACCCACACCCGTGCCTATATATATGCATACACGACGAACTTTCCCGTCGTTAGACGACGTATGAGGGTTCAACAATTCCTTACCGAACAGCCACACAGATGATTTGTTTATAGTGATAAAATGGTTGAGTACACATAAGCTCACTTCCTCCATCAAATCGACATTACACGTTAAGGTGCAACAGATGACGAAATGATCGCAGATCAACTTGAAATTAAATGCTTTGCTCAAGAACACAACGCAACGCCTGGTCTGAGATACAAACCCATGATCTCGCAATCCTGTGTGCAACACCTTCACCACTGAGCCATATGCCTTCTAATACATACAGACACACAAACACTCACACGCGCACACACATACACAGAAACACACACATATATATATATATGCATATATGTATGTGTGTATATCCATATATATATATATATATATATATATATATATATACATACATTCATATATATATATATATATATATATATATATATATATATATATATATATATATATATATATATACATAATTTATACATGAATGTGTGAGTATCTATGTATGTATGCATGTACATATGTATGCACATTATATTATATTGCATATTTATATATACATATATGATGTCACCTCATTTATCAAACATTAAATATTCCTCAACATGAAGTCTAACTATCTTAAGCACTTTGTATTTCTTATTGTTTTGGCAACAATCTTTTAATTGTCTTTCCTACGTTGCTGTTATTAAAGATGGCGTCGTTGTCGCACAAGCTGATGATGCTGGGGTTGTGAATTTATTCATGTTGTTGGCGTTGCGATACTGCCAGATTTTTCATATCTTTAATGACAGTGTTATATTTCATTTCACTCTCCTCTTTTCTCTCTTCTTTCTATTTCTCTCTCCTCTGTCTCTTCCACCCTTTCTCCCTTCCTCTTCCAGTTTCTCTCTCCGTCTCATGTTTCCATTGATATTCTAAATATTTCTATTTAATCACATTTGTTTATTTCCTATTTTGATAAATCCGCCGTATTGCCAACCAGATGTCAACGCTGGAGCCAAAAATCTCTGATTTACCAATAATCATAATAAACAAGAGTTGGATCAAGATTCGATCCTTCATTTCGTTCCAGTGTTGACAATACACATGACATTGTCTTAACACAAAGGTCATGCACAATTCAGATATATAACAAACATACGCCCCAAAACACAAACATAACATCACCACATACAGTTATCGCATACTGCTCAAATAGATACATACCTACGAATCTCTCTGCGTGTTTAACACCGCTTTCCTAACTTTCCTTCTTTATTATTCCCCTATGCTTTTTCTCTCTCTCTCTCTCATTCTCTTTGTCTTCCTACATTTTAATTGAACATATATATGTGTGCGTGTGTGTGTGTTTGTATGTGTGTGTGTGCGTGTGTATATATATAGATAGATAGATGATATGCATAAGTATGCATACGTTGACAGACATACACTCATCACTATAATATACATACACACACACACACAGACACACATACGTATATATATATATATATATATATATATATATATATATATATATATATATATATATATATATATATATAGTGGTCAACGTTATTTTTTTTTAAATATACATATATATATATATATATATATATATATATATATATATAATCTTAAATTAGACCTAGGAGAATAATTTGATTCCTCCACTTATTCCCTGAATGTTAAAACCAACACAGGTAATAAATTTCAGTCTGTCTTAGACAAATATTTTCCAGAAAATCAAAGAAAATCAACCAAACAACGAAGACAGAACTATGGGAAAACCTTAACACCAAATAACATAAACATGAACTATGTACCCTCTGACCAAGTGACAAATCAAAGAGGCAACACTTTTTTACTAACTTATCTAGAAAATATGAAAGCCGACCTAAGCCAGGAGATCCGACGAGCTATCAGCAACCATTTATGCAAAACACAAGGAACACACACACACCACCACCAACTAGAATATCATACACACACAGCTCCATACAAAAACTACCCTCAGTGCTACCCCTGAACAACATAAAACATCAAACTACCCTTACCTCGATATTCCTGTTAAATGTACGTGGCATCAACCCATCACTCATTGCCCAAAAATGGAAGATCCCATACATAGAGAGTTGGCTTGACGAAACCGCACATTGCTTCCCTTTCTTTATCCTCACTGAAACTCACCTAAACAGCACAAATGTGGATGCCGAAGTAAAAATAAAATATTGCACCATCGTCCGCGCAGATCGTAGAGACCGAAAGTGGGGACAGCCGTCTTTCTCCATGACCACTTTTCAGTTGATGCCAAGGACATATTTTCCAATGGCTATTGTGAATCCATATCACTATTCAACAAGGTCAAAGACGTAACCATTGTTGGTCTTTACAGGCCACGCCAAGCACCTCTAAAGTGCTTCGAAGAGTACCTCAATAAAATCAAGTCCTTCCTTCAAAAATACAACTCCGGAAACATACTAGTAATGAGTGATTCTAACCTCCCTCATATAAACTGGCCCACAAATACTTTGAAGTTAGGCAGACGCTCTACATTAGATAAAGCAGCAGCAGAATTACTCTTTAATCTGATGGATAAATTCTTCCTGACTCAGCTAGTGCTCGAACCAACAAGACGGAATAAAATGATCTCGGATCTAATATTAACCAACCACTCTAACTCCGTTCACAGTATTTCAGTTGAAACATTTCTCCTCTCAGACCACGACATGATACTCTGCAATTTTACTTCCCGGCATATCAAAACCAAACCAGCCAATCTCGTTCCAGGGCACTCATTTGACAACTTAAACTCCCACAAAGAGGACTGGGGAGCAATCAGAAAGGACCTGTCCTTCATTGCTTGGTCTTTCACTCTCAGTTCCACTCACATTGAGACCCGCATGGCAACACTTTGAGAGCATCGTCACCTATACATGCTCAAAACACGCTCCTACGAAATCCACTAACACAAACAAAAACCAGCTCCCTAAAAAGAAAAACACACTCATCAGGTGCATCAAAAGACTCAATAAAAAAATCAACCAATTAAAATACTCCCTCATACAACATCCACATTCAACAATAATGAAAAGGCTGGAGTTGGAAAAACTTCATCTACGGACATACATGAAAACATCCATTGAAAATCAAAGAGCTGCGGAGGAACAGTGGGTAATCAAAAACATCAAACTGAACCCAAGAGTGTTTTATTCTTATGAAAATAAGAATAGAACCGCTGTCTCACTCATTGGGCCATTGGTTGATGGTAACGACATTCCCCGACACGATGCTAAAGAAATGGCAGAAATACTGCAGAAACAATACTGCTCTGTCTTTAGTGATTCCACTGATATCGACGTAAGGGAGGCGAACGAAGTTGATTCCCAACATAGAATCTCGGACGTAACCTCCACTGCTTCAGACATCATAGCAGCAATACATGAGGTCAAATACTATTCTGCTGTAGGCCCTGATAGATACCCCCACAAGTCTACTGAAGGAATGTAGACACCAACTTGCAGTCCCTCTGGCCAACCTCTGGAGAAATTCTTTAGACTCAGGTTATACACCGAAACAGCTGCTATCCCAGTCTGTGATCCCAGTTCTCAAACAGGAAAACAGATCCCTCGCAGCCAACTATCACCCAATCTCATTCATCTCCCACATCATCAAAGTGTTTGAAAGGGTAGTAAGATCAAGGATAGCTGACTTCCTGGAGACCCACAAACTTCTAAATTCAAACCAGCATGGCTTTGATTGTGGCATGGACCGTCTAACACAGCTCTTACACCAAATTGAAGATATACTTAAGGCCTTGGGAACAGGTTCAAACGCTGATGTTATATATCTTGACTTCAGTAAAGCGCTCGACAGGGTTGACCATAATATCTTACTCACCAAATTGGCAAATGTTGGAATCCGTGGGAAACTTCTACACTGGATTAAGTATTTCCTGGAGAATAGAACACAAGACGTTGTTGTCGATGGAACCCACTCAAGCACAGAAAAAGTCCCTCAGTGGTGTGTCCCTCAGGGGACTATCTTGGGCCTGCTCCTCTTTATAATTTACATAAATGACCTTTCCAGCGTCTTACATCACTGCAAAGTGAAAATAATTCCTGATGACAATAAGCTCCAGCAAATCATCAATGAAGAAGAAGACCGAACTCAACTCCAGTCTGATCTATAAGCTGTGAGTCAATGGGCAGACAAAAACAAAATGAAACTGAACGAGAAAATTTGAGCTGATGCATTTTGGAAGAAACTCTATACTAAAACAGCCATACTCTCTTCCTTCGGGGGAACCGCTCACGGCATCCAATAATATCAGAGATTCGGGTGTAACTGTTGACAACAATCACAATTGGAGTGTCCACATCAACAATAAGGTCAATATAGCTCGTAGGATGAGCTCCTGGATCTTAAGAACCTTCTGGTCCAGAGAACAAGGTACCATCATTCAACTTTTCTCCTCCTTTGTACGGCCACACCTCGAATACTTCTGCCCCTTGTGGTCTCCCCATACAAAACAAAACATCTTGAGGATTGAATCACGCCAGAGGGCACTCACTAAACGAATTGTAGGCATGACCGATCTTGATACTGGGGGCGCCTTAAAGCCTTGAAGCTGTACTCTCCCTAAGAATTAGGACAGGTTTGATTTCTATTTCTATTTCTAGCAAGATAGCTTATGACATAGAAGCGTCTTAATTGCTTCGATGCATAGGAACATTTTAAACATCTGTAAGCAGCAATGCTCATAGGAGCAAGTGATCGTTATATCTTCTAAGCTGACACTTGGCAGCGAATCAGATCATCTGCTTGCGTGGTATCAATCAAAAAGGAAGCATTTTACTAGACATTACAAAAAACAGTCCTTTGTCAGTAATTCTAATTATTTATAAATCCCGGGAACATTGTTGGATCACAACTACTTTTTAAAATGTACACCAACATCACCATCAGAATCGTAAACATCAGCATTTTCATCAATTTGTTATCAATACATTAGTGTTACTTCATCTAAGTTCAGCAGATTTATGTTCATGGTCAGATGAGAATCTGTCAGCAATTTTCTTGTAATGAACTTAATAAGAATCGCTTCTCACATCATGATCGTCATTATCACAATGACAACAACTACTACTACTACTATGCTACTACTACTACTACAATAATAATAGTGATTTTAAATTTTGGCACAAGGCCAGCAATTATATAGAGTAGCGGTTAATCGATTACATGATTTGAACTCAGAACGTAATGAACCTGAATAAACGTCATTACTAATAATGTTAATTAATAGTAATTCTTTATACAATATTTGATAGTAGGGGGGGGGAGGGGTTAGTCGTATAATCGACCGTCATGCTCGACTGGACCTAATTTACCAAAACTCAAAGTTAGTTAATGTTTTCTAATTTTAGCACAGGGCAAGCAGTTCTAATGGAAGGGCTAAGTCAATTACACTGACACCTGTATTTTGTTCATATTGCATTTTGCTGCCTTCCCGAAGTGATGAAATGCAACGTTAACAGCAACGTGATTTGAACTCATAACACAGAGCACTTTTTGACACGAAAACAGTTTTTTCCTAGTCGTAGCATTAATAAAAATAGTAATAATAATAATAATAATAATAATAATAATAATAATAATAATAATAATAATAATCCTACGCAAAACACTTTCAATACAGTAACCATAAGAGTATCACAGCAAACCACAGCACATACCCAAGACACACAGAGCTGCGCTGGGTAGTGAAGTGAAAGCACGTTATAAAAATAAAACTACTGAATAATAATAATAATAATAATAATAATAATAATAATAATGTTCTAGCTTATGCAAAAAGGCTAATTGAATTATCTTATTGGATAGCCAAGGTTAATTACCGTTGTGTGCATTTAATTGAAGGCAACAGAGTATTGTCAAGTTGCGAACTAAACAGCACACACACCAACGCATACACGCATTCAAATTACTCGCATACACATACACCCGCATACATACGTACATACTAGAATCATATACATTTACAGAAACAGCAATATACACACTGACACGCGCGCGAAGACTGAAACATACATTTGAACGTGTAAGAATAAATATATACACGCTTGCATTCTTCCAGGCACCAACTCACGTACAAACATTTAGGCCATCAATTCAAACATACACATCAAATCACTCAGTTACATACACACACGATGTTTTTGTATAAAACCGCTCTTAATCATGCATATATGGGGTCAATTTTCATAGTGCTAAGGGACTATTTAACCTTCAGATACCTAGGAACAATTACACGTTATTGATTTAATTATAAAAAAAACGTGTCAAATAATTGAGGCCGAACATCTGTAAATTATTTAGCATTTGGTATTCACAAAGCAGAGTCCACGTTTATTCTCGAGGGAGAGAAGCAGCACCTCTACTTTTTCTCCGTCGCTTGGAATAATAAGAACAGAGCTGATAAGTGTACATTCACACACACATAAACAGATACACGCTTGTACGAAAACAGACACACATTCGTGCACACACATATACACATTCATTATACATATATACATATATACATACATATACATACATACACATAAGTATATATCCTCCATTGTTTACTCTCTCATCCTTTCTCGAATTCCCTTTTTCTCGCCTTCACCGTTTTTTATCTGTATCTCCCTCCCCCTCTTCCTCTTGTTTTCTCTCTCGTTGCTCAGACGTGTCCTTCGTCCATCTTTCTTTTCCTCCTTTTCTTCCAGTACTATCCTAAAGACTGGACGTATCCTATCTCTATTTTCTATCTTTTCTCTTGTCAAAGAAAATATTTCTCAAGCGTTCGCTACTTTACCCTCGTTCTGGTCCAACGACCCTTTATGTTTGTTTTCGTTCGGTTTCCTTGTATGTCTCCACTCTCCCGCCTTTATTCCTAACTTTTACGCCCCATAAATCTCAAATTTTATTTTGTTACTTCTGGGACCAACTGTCTTCGAAGACTCATATTATCGTTCAATATGGTATTGAAATGAGGAGTAAATAGACAACTGATGCATGGTCATTCTGTATGTTTCTTGTCTTGTAATCCATTTGTTTTTCTCGTTGTTTGCGTATCGAACTCAATTGTTTTCGTATTTCATGTTGTTTAATATTGGTGACGTCCTGTACCCATATATGCGTATATAAATATATATATATATATATATATATATATATATATATATATATATATATATATATATATATATATATATATATATATATATATATATATATATATATATACGGAAATAAGTCAAAATAGAAAATGCTAAAATAATTTTATAAAAAACATTTCAGTACCGGTTTCGGTCATTGAGACTTTTTCAACTGTAAATGTGGAAAACAATTAAAGAGAGAGACCGAGACACGCAGACACAAGGAAAATGCCCTTTACATTCGAATAGTATGCAAATATTCTTTTAAAAACTTTCATTTCATTTTTCAAAAATTTAATTGTTTTCCATACTTACATTTGAAAAAGTCTCAATGAACCGGTACTGACATTTTGTTTATAAAATCATTTTAGCATTTTCTACCTTGACTTTTTTCCATATATATATATATCAACTCATGGGTTCCTTTTCAAACTTCTACGTGTGTGTGTGTGTGTGTGTGTGTGTGTGTGTGTGTGTGCCTGTGTGTGTGCCTCTGTGTGTGTGTGCATATATATATATATATATATATATATATATATATATATTATTTATATCGTATATATATATATATATATATATATATATATATATATATATATATATTGAAAGCTCGAAATAAGGAGTAAGTAACAGACGACAACTGAGGAGGGTTCAATTTCGGTGGTATATTGTACCGTACGTGTCTCTCATCATGTGCTTACGTGTTTTTCACACGTTGATGATGTCCTGTTTTTATTGTATATTGTTTGGTAATTCGTCCTGTACTTATCGCTCGGGTGTCTACGTATTTTTCGCTCGTTGGTGATGTCCTGTACTTAATGGATTTTATAATTATTTTTATATTATATATATACTTTGTTGACGTTATCATTTTTCTATTTGACATTTGATAGCCGTTACCTTTGGCGTACTTTAGCAGCAAATTGCACGTAATTTTGTCTACAGCTGTTCAGTGTCGATCTTAAAATTGAGTGAGTGCAAAAGCGAACATTTTCGCTTTTTTATTTCCGTAAAGGCAAGAAAGCTGCTGTGGCTCACGAAGAGATATATGTTTATGGTGTTGTTTGCTTAATAGAACCAACGTGTGTGAAATGTTTAAAAACTTCCGTTCTGGAGATTTTTCAATCAAAGAACACCAATGATGTGGTCGACCTGATGAAGTTGATGATGACCGAATCACAGAATCACTGAATGTGATTGTCATATAAACTGTGCTAGAAATTGCGGAAAAGGTTAAATATATCACACACAGCAATTGAAAATCACTTAAAACGTCTTGGACTCGTGAAGAAGCTCGATATTTGGGTTTCACATAAATTGAATTTGTTTCACTTAACACAATGAATCAATGTTTGCGATATGCAGCTGAAACGCAATGAAATCGATCTTGTTTTGAAGCGAATAATCACTGGTGGTGAAAAATGGATTTTCTACAATAACATAAATCGAAAATGATCATGGTCCAAGTGTAAAGAGCCAGCACAAACCACATCGAAAGCTGAATTGCATCAAAAAATGTCATGCTATCAGTTTGGTGGGATTATAAAGATGTTATGTATTTTGCGCTGCTTCCAAGGAACCAAACGATCACTTCAAATATTTACCGCCAAAAGCCGATAAAACTGGAGGATGAAATCAACGAAAAACGGCCAGTATATGATCAGGACAACACTAGACCACACACTTCTTTGCTAACTCCTGAAAAATTATTGGAGCTTGGATGGGGAACGATATCACATCCACCATATAGCCCTGACCTTGCAACATCAGATTACCATTAATGTCGAAGTTCTTTGAATGGTAAAAATTTGAATAATGATAATGACCTGAAATCTCACCTGCTGCAGTTTTTGACTGCTGAGGACTAGCAGTTCTATGAGCACAGAATCATGAAGTGGCCAGAAAGATGGCAAAAGGTCATGAAACAAAATGGAAAATATATAACTGATTAAAGTTCATTCCTTGTATGTAAAATAAATTACTTTTATTTCACACTAAAAACCCGAAATATACACACACACATATATATGTATATATATATATATATATATATAAGTGAAATGGCCGAAAGTTGTATGTTTGTTGTTTGTGTGCCCTATTTAGTGGTTATGCAGGGCACAGTGGCAGCAGGCATGCTCGGATTGCGGCGAAAGTTTACAGAGAGATGTAAAATGAGGCGAAGAAGCGGCTGGACTCATCTTTTAAAATGTGGCCCGCGCAAACCTGAATGAAATCGGGTTGTAATACTGAAACAAATAAAACAATAATAAACTCTTTTAATCCCGACCAACGCCGGGTTTCTCTGTTAGTATATATATATATATATATATATATATATATATATATATATATATATATATATATATATATATATATATACATATTAATTAATGCCTTATTAATTAACACTCTCACCTCTTCAATTGTCGTTGATTCTCTCCATTAGCTGAGCGGGGTTCTTGTTTGTCTGTATATGTGCGTATATATGTATGCTTGTGTGTGTATGCATATATATATGCATGCGTGTGTGTACGTTTGTATATAAGTACTCTGCATATTCATGTCTCTGTGTGTTCATGTTTGTGTGTGTTTGTGTGTATGTGTGTGTGCTTGTCTGTCCGTATCACCTGTGTACCTATCCGTTTTTCATCGACCACAACTGCTTCCCTATCTGCTTTTCATCGACCACAGCTGCTTAACTTCCCAAGCTAACCTGTCGTATCTGTCAACTTTTCTTTCTTCCTTATCGCATACCTTGTTGTCAGCTGGGCATGCTATATGTATGATCCAGCATAGTATGTTTTCTTTCTCAATTAAGACTATGTCCGGCTTCCAACTCTCAATCTTCTTCTAATTATTATTTTATTACATATCATTATTTTGGTAGTTGTGTGTGTGATGTGATATGCATATATATCTAAACACCAACATAGATACATCCATGTAGCTATATATATATATATATAGATAGATAGATACATTTCTTTTATTAGCCACACAGGGCTCAACAAAGATGGGACAAATACAATGTAGAGCTTTTCTTTTGGGGAGGGGGAAGGGAAAAAAGGGGTGGGGGTCGATCAAAAGGGATCGTAGGAAGGGAAAAAGGGGGGAATTCGATCAAAAGGGATCGAGAAAAAAAAAACGATCAATAGGGATCGTGTATCACACAGTAATGTTCTCGTGTAAAAAGAGGGGAGGACAGTTTAGGTTTAGCCGTGGAAAGAAAAGTCTACGGAAAAGACCACGGTAACCTTGGTCAATATTCTCATTGAAGAAACTATAACAGTAAGTGACTCTCTTTTACCTTTTTGTTTTATTTATTTTTTTCTGGATTTTTTTCTAGTTCATAGGGCTATGCTCAAGATGGCTCTGTCGTTCACACGTGCCATCCTTGCTACATTCACCCATCTTTTTTTGAAGCATTCACTAGACAAGACTTCCCTTTCTACTCTCACCTTCCTCTTCAGGTGATAGATAGATAGATAGATAGATAGATAGATAGATAGATAGATAGATAGATATAGATAGATATAGATAGATAGATAGATAGATAGATAGATAGATAGATAGATAGATAGATAGATAGATATAGATAGATATAGATAGATAGATAGATAGATAGATAGATAGATAGATAGATAGATAGATAGATAGATAGATATAGATAGATAGATAGATAGATAGATAGATAGATAGATAGATAGATAGATACTAAAAACTTATATACATAGTAGACAAACGCATACATAACTCAGAATATCATATTTACCAAAAATACATACTAGCATCTAAATTTACACAGATTTCATAGATATACTCCCCAAAAAAAACAAAAAAAAACAGCAGAGCATATACGCACACATGCATACAGAAGGATCGAAAGAGTCATATACAACTTATGTGACGTCACAAATATATCATTATGCAAACCAACGACGTATCCGACGCGCCGACTCCTCATCTAAAGCATAAACTTCTTCGTGGACAGAAAATGTCTGATGTGGTTGTTGAAAACTAATATCATGCTTCGTTTCTTTACAAATGTTTGATATTCCCCTACTATAACTAGTCAGGTTTACCAAGAAGGCATTAACTAATCAAAATATAATATATAATCTATATGAATGTACATATGCATATATATGTGTGTATATATATATATATATATATATATATATATATATATATATATATATATATATATGTATGTATATATAGAGAGAGAAGCATATAAGCATATACAATTACATCAATGCGTGTGTATATATAAATATAAATATATGTGTGCATATATATATATATATATGCATGTATGCATGTATGTATATGCGTATGCATATGCACATATGTATATATATATATATATTTACATATATATATATATATATATATATATATATATATATATATATATATAGATATTTATACGTGTATTTGTGCATATATATATATATACACACACAACAGACAGACACACAAATCTTATTAAAAATGCCTGACATATATAACAGACAATTGACGTTAAGTAATGACCCATCTGAGTACAACTTCCATCCTGTCAATATGAAAACAATACATAGTAAGCTATTGCTATTTAATAGGTCGTTCATTTTCATTTTGATGAAAAATCATTCGGTGTACCACAGGAATAATTGGTTAAATTTCGGTCAGGCAGTTTATGAAGGTGAACTATATATATCTATCTAGCTAGCTAGCTATATATATATATTTATATATATATATATATATATATATATATATATATATATATATATATATATATAGCATGATATTAGTTTTCAACAACCACATCAGACATTAGCTGTCCACTAAGAAGTTTATATTTCAGATGAGGAGTCTGTGCGTCTGAGAATCGTTGTACACGTCGGTGGCTTGCATATATATATATGGTTTGTTTTTGATTCTTTTGCTTTTGTTATAACTACTATCATCTTTATTTAATATCGTCATTGTACATGTCAATACTATACTTTACATTCGTATCTTCACTTGTCTTTGCAGTATCAAAGTATCATCACTAACATCATTATTATTATTCACTGAAAGACCAGTGGACGCCATCAATGTGACACTGGGGTACAAATATACAAACCTCAATATACACCTCATGACTACCTGCATTACAACCATATATGCGCGACATTATGATTTCATATCAAGATGAATAGCGAATGACCTTGCAGGTGGGGTCCAGTTAGAATTTTCTTCAGGTCGAGTAGCCTATCCCAAACAAAAGGTCCTTGAATAAGGTTTGTTTAAGGATGATGAACGAAACACCCATGTTTCCAGAGGTGAATTATTCAAATCCCCAAAAATTCCTCTCAACTCATGGCTATGATGCTCCCCCACTGCTTCTGCTTATGATCAGAGATGCACATGCCGTCAGCCACTAAGAGATATGCTCAACTGGTTAAGGCCAAGCAACTAACAAGCGAATCTGTGGCATTGAACAGAATATTTGCTGTAGTCTATCGTTCACACGAAGACAAAGCATGTACATGATAAACAGTCCCAATCGGTTAAGATCAGGTCCATGTGAGCCAGTGACTGGCATTACATCAATAGCTTTCGATCTGACTTGCTCTGGTTGATTCTGTAAGAGTGAACATCAACCTGTTCTCAGAGGTCTCACAGGGTTCCTTTCAGGAAGTTATAAGCTTTGGTATTTCGATGTAAACTTATCGTGTATGACGTTGATCACCCAAGCACCAATTACAAAATCCTAGCTTTTCCCAATGGAGCAGTTTTTTGGGCCTGCTCCGCCCTCATGTCAATTCCAATCTCTCTCCGACATATTTCTCGAACCTGGTGGTAAGTGCTCCGAATACCCCTACAATTACTGGAATTCTTCTTCTTCTTCTTCTTCTTCTTCTTCTTCTTCTTATTATTATTATTATTATTATTATTATTATTATTATTATTATTATTATTATTATTATTATTATTATACTTCTTTTTCATCTTTGGCTCATCGTTGAGAGGACGTTGGTGTTGCCTTGGTGGGGGTTTGCGTTCTCTGAGTGGTCATCATTATTGTTGTTGTTATTGTTGTTATTATTATTATTATTATTATTATTATTATTATTATTATTATTATTATTATTATCATTATTATTATTATCCTGGCGTGAATTGAAAGAGTCAGAAAGCACGCTAACGATTTTACTCGCTCTATACCATTGATAATTTATGATTTAGGCACAAGAGAATCAATTAGTTTTCAATCTTCGATCCCAAAAACTAGGCTGATTCTGTCGCGCCATAATTCGACAATGAAGTGTAATAAAATACAATCAACGTCGGAAAACATTGGGTTTAGAATACGTCTGGCGTTGGACACGGCAATATAATAATAAACGGAAGTGTGAGAACATTCTAGTATACATAAATTTAAAAGATAATTAGACGCGCGAGAATTATAAAATAATATAAAACAATGACTCCCACCTTAAACAGCAGCATCAATAAAAAAATCCTTTCTTCTATTGGCACAACGACTGACTTTTGGAAAGATAGATTATATCGCTACCAATACTCAACTGGTACTTATTTCCTCCACAGCGGAATTTGAAAACGGACGAGCTACATTTTTGTGCGGCGTACAAATGATTCTACCAGCTCACCACCTTCAATCACAATGATAATAATAAAATTCTCTTCCGAATATGTTTCGCCTAGGAATGTGAAAGATATTTTGATATGCGAATCCACTCTGTTATCCTGTCACGTTAGTGCCAACCTCTCTGACGTCGTTTTCTACATGATTATGAACCTTCTAACTCTTTTTCTTTGCTTTTTCAATGGGGTTGACTGCCCTACCATATTTTAAACGAAGGTTTGTTCTTGGACCGAATATTTAACACAAATTGGTCAGATGCAGACGATCGATTCCGACGATCGAGTAACAGGGTTCATAATCACGAGTGTCTAAGACTAAGCACGAAGTGCTTCGTAAACATTTCTGGAACTGTACTAATTGTGGTCTGGAAACGGAAAGTAACCGGTTTGGAATATAGTGCAAAGTATTCTTCTTTAGCTATCGAGTTTGCCCTATAAAGATTTCGACATATTCCGACCCTTCTATATTTAAGAGATGGGGAATTATGTACATTATTTACATTTGACGGATATTTGTCCTGATCTTTCGGCTGATATACCCTCCAGCCTTCATCAGGTGTCTTGGGAAAATTTAGAACTTGAGTTCTCATTCCCAAGGTATTTTTTGATGCTATTATTATTATTATTATTATTATTATTATTATTATTATTATTATTATTATTATTATTCAGGTCACTGCCTGGAATCGAACTCGGAATCTTGGCGTTAGTAGGCCGTGCTCTTAACCACTATGCCATATGCCCGTACCGCTCCTTCCAGTATTGAAACTATTACGGAATGTCCGTATTATTTGGCCTCACACTGTAGCGCACGTTCTATCTCGTCTTTATTCAGCCATTACACCAAGCTAGGTGCATCAATCTCTACTCCAGCCTTGCAGAAGGTTTTATATAGTAGTTCTTGCTGGGAATTTGTTCTTTGGTCTCAGCAATAACTGCATCTTCAAACACAGGTACACTTACACACAGCTCTCATACATTTATACGTTCAAACACATGAATCAATGTGTTCTACCTAGTTAGCTTCAAATACTAATACATATACTAGGAATAATTTATTTACAAGAGACACAATTATTCTTGGTTGCTATAAAATATTTTCACACAGAAATGCACACAAGTGCACACAAATGCACCCAGATGGACACAGATGCACACGATGCAGGTATCTATGTGCATCTATGAGTGTGTGTGTTGTGTTGTGTGTGTGTTTGTTTGCTTGTTTGTGTGTTTGTATAAATAAACTATTTACTATAATGAATTATATTCTAGGAATACTTACCGCAGATTTAATGAGAAACAATAAAATTATATGAAAAACTTGACGTGAAATATCTCAGTTTCTTATTCCTAATTATGGAGCCTCTGATCTTAGAGGAATATCTGTTTGTTTGATGTCAAGTACCCTAGAGGGTATGCTTTCAATTTGTACAATTGCATATAATTATAGCCTGTGGATTGCAAGCAGAACTGCCATGTTGTTCCTAACAACTGTATCAATGATTCTAATGGTTTAAATGAGCAAGAATTACCCCTTTCGTATTAGCAAACACATAAACACACACACACACACATAACTATATATTTATATATTTATATATGGATCAGAATTTGACAACACGTTTAGTGAGCGAATGCGTGTATGTGTGTGTGTGTGTATGTGCAAATGTATGTATTTCATATACATATGTGTGTGTGTGTTTGTATATATATATATATACACGTAACTAGAGAACGATATAACAGCATTTTACAGATATTCTGCAATGGTGAATATAACCAGATTCTATATAAAGCTAATACATAAATCGGCAGACAGACAGGCAGGCAGGCAGGCAGGCAGGCAGGCAGGCAGACAGACAGACACACAGACACACAGACAGACGGATGGATAGATGGATGGATGGATGGATGGATATGCGTGCGCGTTTTCAAAATTAGTTGTGTGGAGAAACTGGACATGCGGTTGGTGATGATGAGCGGACATACGCCGAGCCTTCGACATTTCCAGCTTTTACTTCACGGTGAGCAGGTGTAGTCAGCTTGTAAAACTACCCCATCCACAGTTGATTCTTTGATGAGCTGTAGTCATGGATCAAGTGTAAAGGCTCCAAAATCGTTGACAGGCGATCACAGACTTTAGGCAGTCGCACAACCCACTGAGCGAAAATCAACTTCGTTGTTCTATACGGTATTAGTAGCGTGCAGGATCAACGTTTATAGAGAGACTCTGGGCGCCGACGAAAATCAACAGGCTGGTCTGTTCCCGAGCATTATCGGGCTGGTTGGGGTGAGGAGCAAGGACAATTTGCAGAAATCTCTGGCCTGAGTGCTACCCGGATTATTGCCGGTTCGAGATAGACAGTACCAGCGCATGAACACCGTCGTTCCCCTACAGCCTTAGATTCGCACAGATCGATGGTCTTCTCAGTACGTACTCCTCCTCTGCAAGATCTGTGGAATTATGCTGAACATCTGTTATCGTGTGTATGATAGATTCCGCTATCGGCTGAGCCCATTTTGAAGACAGTACTCCCGCCTCCTTCATCTGGCAGGGAAAGAGAGGAAGTATTTATCTAACTGATGATCTTAAACAAAACAGGTTGTTTGGTGAACCAAATTGAAAGGATTAAAGACACACATCTTTCACTTTGGTCAAACCCTCATCAATTTTTTCAGTTTCGCTTGGAGAGGAAAGGGAAATGAAAGTGCTGCCCTCTAGCAAATTTGTTGACTGAGGAGGTTGAGGTAAGGGCGCTTTCTTTAATGGTCAGGTGACAGTGTTTTGTGGGGTTTCCAGGAGCAGCCATCTCCACACATGATGCATCCCACTATTCTTATTGGTGATCAGAGATGTACATATTGTTAGCCACCAAGGGACATGCTCAACTGGTGAAGGTCAAGCAACAGACAGGCAAATGTGTGGTATTAAGCAGAGTATTTGCTGTAGCCCATCTTTTAAACCGACAAAAATCATGTACATGATAACACTTCCAATCAGTTCTGATCAGAAGCCATGAGAGCCACTGCCTGGTACTGCATCAGGGTACTTATCAATATTATTATTATCATCATCCTCATCATCATTATCATTATTATTATTATTATTATTATTATTAGTAGTAGTAGTAGTAGTAGTAGTAGTAGTAGTAGTAGTAGTAGTAGTAGTAGTAGTAGTATCATTATTATTATTAGTATTATTATTATTATTATTATCATCATCATCATCATCATCATCATCATCATTATCATCATCATCATCAACATCATCAATATATGAAAACTCACAGCTCATTTTGCTCGATGTGATGGAAAGTGTCAGCTGCCCACAGCCAGCAGTCTAAGGTGACACATATTTATTGGCCATGCTTCAAGAACCCTGCGAAGAAATTCTTCGACTTCCAAGCAATGATAATTTTTGTAGGTGTTCTACCTTCACACTTGCATCAATCTTTTGTAGCTATGATGGTAGTTGAGTGATGATACTACCACGTGCACCATTGGTATCACGTCTACTCTCTTCAATGACCACAACCTTCGTATTTTCCATTTCAAATCGCCATAGCTGTTTATTTCTTCCTCTTCTTTCACATTGACCCTGTCGTAACCGGGGCATGCTATGTCGATTATCACACATGTTCTTTGTTTTTTATTCGCCACAACAATGTCTGGTTTCCCATCTCTGGTAGGGTGATGGCATTGGATGACTGCATCCCACACGATTTTGCAATTCTCATTTTCGTTGACTTCTTCTGGACTTTGATCATACGATATTTTTGCACTTTGTAGGCCGTGATTTTCACGCAGCTCCCAATGGATCAGCCTTACCACATTGTCATGGCGTCTTTTGTATTAGCGTTGTCCTAATTTCGTGCATTCGCTATTATTATTATTATTATTATCATCATCATCATCATCATCATCATCATCATTTTCCTTTGCTTCTTCTTTCGATTCTGTTTCCATTTCTTGCCGTGTGTCTTCCTGATACCTAGAGTAAAGTAACGTACTGTATATATTGGTTGGTCATTAAAACAATCACACCGGATTGTTCATTTACAGAGTCATGTGATAGAGAAAAAGGGGAAGACAGAGAGAAAAATGAAAAATAAGAAAATAGAAAAGTAAGTAAATAAAATAAAGGTGGGGAAAGGGAAAGAAAATTTACAGCGACAATGATCTTCTCACTACGTGTGACATACCAGTTAAGACAATCTTTTGTACTTCCTGCGTGGATTATTCTAAAATAATTTTCAGTTCCTTTTTTTTTTATCATTCTAAGCGCTCCTACAATCACTGGTATTGTAACCGTCTTTAGATACTACATCTTTTGAATTTCGATTAGTAGATCTTGATATTTTCTGAGCTTATCAAATTCTTTTGCCAAGATATTATGGTCACAGGGTATGTTCATATCATTCAATAAACAGACGTTCATGCTTGTGTCTTTCACAACAATATCTGGTTTATTTCCCTTGATGGTCCGATCTGTTCACACTGGGGAGTCCCAAAGAACAGATACATTTTCTTCCTCAGGGTAGTGATTGAATTATTTGTCAGTAGTTTTGATTTTATAATGGTGACACATTATACAATGTAGATATTGGCCAACTCGTTCATGTCTTGATTTGTACTCTACAGGGGGTAAGACCTTGTTTCTATCCCATCGTTGCAGCATTGGCACTTTGGGTCTACACCATTTTCAACACGTGGCCATGATAGTTCCGGGTCAATGAGCACTGATCTTGGGCAGTCAAGAGAAAACCTTCACTCTCAGCCTTTAACCTTGAGCTCTGTACCCACTTATGGGTGTACTTCTGGTCTACAACAGCTTGTTTGCTACGAGCCACATATTTGCCATGCAGAGATCTTTGTTCCCACCTATCAACCAATTAATTGTTCAAGCACATTTTCCTTTGCTATTGATTTCACATTCTTTGAAACTATAGTTGCTGCACTTCCGTCATGCTGTTCGATCTGGGTATTATGCTTAAACTCACTTGAACGGTTTTTCCTCTCCTTCCTAACAGAATGAAGCTTCTTACGTCTTTCATGGTTTTCAACGAGCTTTAGCATCCAGTCGTTAGACGTTTCAAGATATTTGCCAGTCGAATTGTGATGGTTTTGTAGGAGATTTCAAACCGAATCAAGCCTCGACCTGCTTGAGCTCTCGGTAGGTAAAATCGATATGCGTCTGCCTTTGGGTGGTGCATCTTATTGCAAGCCAGCAGCTTACGGATTATCCTGTCGAGTTTCGTTATTTCGCTCATATTCCGGTTCAACACATTGAAACTGTAAATAAAATCAGGAACTAAGGAATTTATAGCTGACAGCTTGTTACGTGCATTTAATTCGGATTTTAGGACTGCTCAAACTCTCCTGTAATACCCCTTCCTGATATTTTCTTTCATACTTTCATGTTGGATTCCAGAGCTCTCATTTATTCCCAGGTATTTGTAAGTCTGCTCCTGCTCAAATTCTTTTATGTCTGTGTCAACATTCAACACCACTGAATGTGAGGTTTTTAGCTTACCTTTCCGGAAAGTGGCCTTGGCACATTGATCAAGACCAAATTCCATCCCAATGTCATCAATGAATGCTTTCAAAGTGCGTAGTAGTCTTTCAAGCTCATTAGCGTCTTTGCCATAGAGATTTAAGTCATCCATATAAAATCAATGACATATTTTCTTGTCGCCAATTTTATATCCATACCAAGTTCTATTGAGTTCACTTGTGAGGGTTATTAGGGCTATCCAGAAAATTAAATGTGAAAGTAAGTCACCTTGGAAAATGCCGCAGTTGATATTAATATTTGAGGGAATATTTCCAAAAGAAATATTCCAGCGTCGGAAAGTCACAAATTTAGCAGATATAGTTAAGTCTGTTTTCAAGAGGTCAGTTTTTGACAGTTGCATTTTCCTCTCGTTCGGTAAAAGTATGTTTATTATGGTAGATTAGCGTGAGGCATTATTCTATAGTAATGCCTTTATATAAATATAAATGAATATATTCTAAGGATAATGATGGATTTTTCCCTTATGAGCTTTTCACGCTAGATACTTGATAGAATTCTTGCAAAAGATTTTTATCCTATTATTGAATTAATTAAATATATATATGCAACCTGACTGGCTGCTGTGCCGGTAGTACGTAAAAAGCACGCACTACACTCTCGGACTCGTTGGAGTTAGGGAGGGCATCCAGCTGTAGAAAATTTGCCAGAATAGTTTGGAGCTTGGTACAGCCTTCTGGTTTGCCAGTCCTCAGTTAAACCGTCTAACTCATGCCAGCATGGCGAGTGGACGTTAAATGACGACGACGACGATGATAGTGATGATGACGACGATGATGATGATGATGATGATGATGATGATGATGATGATGATGATGATGATGATATATTTATAAAGGTACGTGTGTATGTAAATAAATATTTATATCTATGTATGCATGTATGTATGTATAGTATACAGCTTGATCATAAAATCTGGATACACTAAATTTCACTGATATTTTGTTTTCTTCCACAGACTAAGTATGAGTTTGTCATTTTTACGGTCACTGTCTATTTTACATAATGTATTAAATGAATTAGTTTGGTAAAAGAGTCATGTCGCATTGCTGAGATGTTTTACTTTGAAGGTACTTTTCTCATACGGTCATATAATATTGATTTTTGACATTCTAGTGGTTCTCTTCTCTCTTTTTCCCGATTATTTTATGACATAATGGTTAAATGCGTATTGATTTTACACTTTTAAATGTGTTTTGATCAGATCTATATCAGACACGGCATGCCGTATTAATTCAAAAGGCACTCTCCAGCAATGGAGACGACAAAAATTATCTGTTCTGGAAATGGATACTTAAGCATCCAGACATGCTAAAGATAGCTGGACCAATTTTGCTCGGGAAACTTCTCTCTTCCTGGCCACCTTGAATTTAGACGACCAAGTTCTAACAATATTGAACTTCTGAAAAGCGTAATAGAGAAGAATCAAAAACAAACTGCACGATAATTAGCAAAACAATTTAGTTCAAGACACACTTTTAAATAAAACACTTTCATGGATTAATAAAATTGTCTAAACTTGTTCAGTATATCCCTCATCTTCTTTCAGTTTCTCAGTTTAATCGGAGGTACCTTCTGTTTGTCACTGAAGAGCCGACTCTTTACGGAACGTTTGCTGGGTAGAATCATCTCAAGTTGGTTCTCTACAATAATATGCAATGAAAACGATTATGGTTAACACTTAATGAATTAGGAGATATGTTAGCTTAATTAAGATGCATTGCACAAAAATGATAATCATAGTTCGGGTATGTTGCTCTTATATGATAATACCAGTCCACAAATTGTCCAGGTACTCAGAAAAAGATTGCCGATCTAAATACAGAAGTGTTACCTTATCCTCATTGCAGTTCCTATCTCGGTACATCTGACTCCGATGGTCATCCATATCATTATAATGTTATTCAGAGGAAAGCAATACATTAGTTATAAAGCGTGTCTTTGTCTCGAAAAATGAGGAATTTTATGCCCGAGGAGTCAATTGTTTACCAGAGAGATGGGACTGTTTTATCAATAATGAGCGAAAATATCATGATACATACAAAAATACCCTGTTGTTGATGTTCAAATTCCAATGAAGGAGCCTTGGATCTATGCTAGAAACCGGTTCTTTCCCTATTGGCAAGAATTCGTGAAATAAGCTGAATAATGATATACATAATTACATACATATTTACATACATATGAATGCGAAAGGAATGGTTATGGAGTATAAAATTGAGTAGATTATACTGACTGTAGTGTTGGTTCTAGAATATAATTCAGTCCCACTGCGTGGCACCTTGGGCAAGTGTCTTCTACTATAGCCTCGGGACGACCAAAGCCTTGTGAGTGGATTTGGTAGACGGAAACTGAAAGAAGCCTGTCATATATATGTATATTTATATATATATATGTTTGTGTGTGAATATGTTTGTATGTCTGTGTTCCCCCCCCCCCCATCATCGATTGACAACCGATGGGGGTGTGTTTACATCCCCCTAACTTAGCGGTTCGGCAAAAGAGGCTGATAGAATAAGTACTAGGCATCGAAAGAATAAGTCCTGGGGTCGATTGGCTCGACTAAAGGCGGTGCTCCAGCATGGCCACAGTCAAATGACTGAAACAAGTAAAAGAGTAAAAGAGTAAAAGAATAAATGGAAGCAGCTGGAGGGTTCTTGAAGTGTGATGCTCACTTTCTGGAGTGTATGTTTGGGAGGATTGCAATGAATAGATACATATTGCTTCATTCTTCTCATTCCTTAGGTAGTCGGAAACGAGAAACGCAGATGAATGAATTAGCTAATTTTCAACTACCAATATATGTAATACAAATAGATATGCGCTCACATATGCATATATATATATGTATATATATATATATATATATATATATATATATATATATATATATATATATATATATATATATATATATATATATATATATATATATATATATACATATATACTCACATACATAATATATATATGGATATATGTATATATATACATATATATATATGTATGTATATATATATATATATATATAT